>NC_141153.1:131569061-131869061 GCF_053477565.2 Lygodium microphyllum | reverse complement strand
GCTGTGTTGCATATGTTTATGTGTCAGATGAGCTACGGACGAAGCTTGATCCAAAGGTAGAAAAATGTGTCTTTATTGGATACTCTTTAGAGCAGAAAGGGTATCGCTATTATAACCCTGTCACATGTACGTTCAGAGTGAGCAGGGATGTCATCTTTGATGAAATGAGGAGTTGGTATGCATCTAGTGGTGATTCATTGGATGATGATGATGATCATGACACTCATGTGCAGGTTGAAAAGCAAGAATCACGGACTCTTAGCGGTGATGCATCTAGTGGTGATGCGTTGGATGATGATGATGATCATGACACTCATGTGCAGGCTGAAAAGAAAGAATAACGGACTCTTAGCGATGATGCATTGGATGATGATGATAATCATGACACTCATGTGCAGGCTGAAAAGCAAGAATCACGGACTCTCAGTGGACCAGAGACATCATTTGGTAGTCCTTGGTCTGGGAAACTAAGGAGTAGCTCTACATCTTCAGGTGCATCTAGTAGCACTACAGGTAAAACAAAGGAAAGAATAAAGTGTCAAATGGCATTGATGCAGTTCTTGATGGAGACTCCAATGGCTCAGAGAGCTTGGATGATGAGCTTGGTATTCCTTCTGTCAGGACACCAGGTGTATAGAGAGCTCATAGTAATGTAAAGGCTCCATTGAGTGATCCGCTGGTACGCAAATCTAGCAGGGTCAGATACCCTATTAAAAGATTTGGTTTTGAAGGTTATGCAGCTCACCATTATGCTTATATGGTGAAACTAGTTGAGGATGTTGAGCTCACTTGTTTTGAGGATGCTGTCCATCATACTCATTGGGATGCAGCAATGGATGAGGAGATGGTTGCATTAGAGGCCAATAAGACTTGGGATCTAGTATTATTGCCGAAGGGCAAGAAAGCTATTGGATGTAAGTGGGTTTATAAGATTAAGCACAATGTAGATGGATCTATTAGTAGGTACAAAGCTAGGCTGGTTGCAAAAGGCTATGCCCATACATATGGCATAGATTATGAAGAAACCTTCAGTTCAGTTGCTAGGATGGCAACTGTCAGATGTGTGATTGCTTTGGCAGTAGCCAAAGGTTGGAGGTTGCAACAAATGGATGTGAAAAATGCCTTCTTGCATGGTGATTTGCAGGAAGAAGTGTATATGGATCAGCCAACAGGTTATGAAGATTTAGAGCATCCCATGTATGTGTGCATGTTGAAGAAGGCGCTCTATGGGCTCAAGCAAGCACCTAGAGCATGTTTTGACAAGATCAGAGATTATATTGTCAATATTGGCTTTTATGTTTCTGATGCTGATCACTCACTTTATGTGAGAAAGGGAGATGCAAGTTTGGTCATCATAGTCATCTATGTGGATGACTTGATTATTACATGTGATAGTGATAGTGAGATTGCTGAAGTCAATGACTTTTTGAAGAAGAAGTTTGAGATGAAGGATTTAGGTGAGCTAAGGTACTTCCTTGGCATTGAGATGATCAGATGTGATGATGGTATATGGTTGTCCCAAAGACAGTATGGCTTGGATATGTTGTCCAAGTATGGTATGACAGCATGCAAACCACTTTCAGTCCCGTTGGAGCAAAATGTAAAGTTGAGTGCTGATGTTGGGGATGAGATAGAAGACCCTACTATGTTTAGGAGGATAGTGGGGAGTTTGATCTACATGACAATTACAAGGCTAGACTTGAGCTACATTGTTGGTCTTGTGAGTCAGTTTATGCAAGTACCTAGAAAGCCACATTTGGATGCAATCAGACGCATATTGAGATATGTGAAGTCCACATTACATTATGGACTTTTCTATGAGGCAGGTACAGATGTATAGGTGTTTGGATACACAAATGCAGATTGGGCTGGTAGTATGTTTGATAGAAGATCTACCAGCGGATACATGTTCTCTCTTGGTAGTGCAGCAGTTACTTGGAGTAGCAAAAAGCAATCTACAGTTGCTTTGTCAAGTACAGAGGATGAGTATAGAGGTGCTGTTGTTGTAGCATGTGAGGTAGTATGGCTGCAAAACTTATTGGCTTATTTAGATATGCAAGTGGAAGGTCCAGTTGTCATTTATTGTGACAACATGAGCAGTATACATTTGGCTAGGAACCCTGTGTTCCATGCCAAGACAAAACATATTGAGGTACACTACCACTTTGTGAGAGAGAAGGTACTAGCAGGTGAGATTGACTTGGTGTATGTCAGCACATAGGATCAGATAGCTGACATCTTCACGAAGGCATTGGGTACAGAGAAGCTTCAAAAGTTTCGAAGCTTACTTGGAGTTGCAGAGATGCAGTTGAGCTTGAGGGGGAGTGTTGAGATGACAAGCTCAACACATGCGGACATTAATGATGGACCGCCTGGTTAGATGGGTCCACACGTCTACACTTAGCACGTCAGTGGTCATTATAACTCTCACATGGCTAGACTCATTACTTATTATATTCAGGTTGTTACACCTATTTACAATTGGCATAGTTATAGCGCCAGTCAACTAGTGTAGTCAATTATGCATTGTTTGACTTAGTAGGCCACTTTCCTTTATGTTATATCTTATCTATACTTTGTGTACATTATAAAGTGAGTGGAAGAAGAAGAAGAAACCAGCAAGAAAACGTTTTGGCCTCCATCTCTCTTATTGTCTCTTGAGTGAGCTTCTCCTTGTGCATTCTATGTGTGTTCGGCTCAGCATCTTGAGCAAGTCCCCCCCACCAAGTGATTCTTGACACTAAGAAGTGTATTTATATCATAGGGAGTACCCAAATTGAAGGTGGATTAGAAAATGTACATAGAGAGACCGTTCTACATTAATTCTTATTGAAATTACTTCAAGTATGCATTTAGTTTCTTTACGAGAGCTTTCTTGAATATACATGATAAGGCTACTTTCTTAGTAATGATGATTGACTAGTCCAAAACATTGTTGGACTACTTGTTTACACTCTCTATGTATGCAAGTAGGACAATTTAAAAAAATTCATTCTTTCTCTAAATGTTTGCTATTTTGGGGGGTTGTAGGATAGGTGTCAGGAGGGTGGGTTTGTTGCAATTGAACGTGAGGTGAGAATGTAGGTAATCAAAGTTACTTGCACTATTCACCTACACTTTAGACTTCGTGTGATCACACCACACACTCCCTTGCACTAGCTAGCTACAATGCTTTTGACCATGCCATGCCATGAAATTGTGGGTTAGTGCCTTGAAGGGTTGGTTAGCATGTGAGTTGGCATCAAGAAAATGTGACCGCTATGTATTTTGAGTTGCCAATGTAAGTGGGTAACAAACAACGTAAGTGCGTGTGTGTTTGTAGTAGCGGCGATGTGTTTGTAGTAGCACTAAGTGGCCCATGTGTTCATTCTAAAGCAATGTATAATGGAGCTCTTTTTACCTTGTAGGGTTGGTCGCTTGATAAATAATGATTGTCACTAGCATTACAAAGTGAGTAGCAAGGTTACGTGCAATTGTGGGTTATTGCCTTATAGGATTGGTTAGCGCCTTGTGAGATAATAACAAGAAATGTGGTGGTTATATGTGTTAACCCCAAGTCAAGATGGCGGAAAAATGAAGGAAAAAGCAAAAGGAACATGGAAAAAGAGCAAAGACATGCAGACGGCCTCTAAAGATGAACTGGGGCAAAAAGTGCAACTTTAAATAAAAAGGTGCCTCAAAAAACTCAGAAAACTCTTGTAAAAGAGCGTCAGGCTCCCTCCTGTGCCGATTGTAAAATATTAGATGGGTGTAGGCTAGAGGCATAAGGCTAGAAGAGGGAAATGGAAAAAGTACCTTGCCACAATGGCCGGTCATGTAAAAAAAGGATGGGTGTCCATGGGATTTTAGGGTTTGTATATATAAAGTTCAAAAAGTGAATAAGAGATCATTATTTGGTGTGTGGCAACAAGAGTCTTCTTCTTCTTCTCTCCTTCTCATCTTCTTGCTTGTGTGTGCTCTTGAGAGAGGGAATGTGAGAGTGTGAGGGAGTGAGTGTGTGAGAGTGAGGGATCAAGAGGGTGAAGCTCTTCACCATCTCCTCTTCTCTTCTTCTCCTCTCTTCTCTCTTCTTGCGCGCGCGGCTATGGAGGATGGAGCTTGGAGGTGGAGGAGGCTTGAGGATGCTTGAGCTTGCATCTAGGATCGTGGAGCTACCGGCGTGTGTGAGAGAGGAGGCAACTCATATCGGCACTACGGTAAGCTCACTACACTCATAGGATCGATGGCACATCGACTAGGTGAGAGATAGCTATTAGAGCTTGCTTGAAACAATAAGCGGTCCGTGGGTCTTGGCAGTTGAGCGAAAGCTCCCACATTTTGGTTCCATTGCCGGGACCAACGGACCAAGGGATTCATCCCCGAAACGGAGCTTGAGATAGGTAGGAAGTTTGGGTGTTTTTTATCTTCAAAACAAGTAAGTATTTTGGGTTATTTTGTTTTTTTGATGATTGGGAAACATGGAGAAATCATTTCAGTGTTTTGCTTTTGATTCTTGTTGCATTTAGAGTAGGTTAGGATTAGGAAATCGCACCGGAGAAGGGTAGGGTTTACTATTGCAAAACAAGGCAAAACAGGGCAAAAATCATACAAAAAATGGCAAAAAAATCGCTTGTGATGCTAAGATCGGCAAGTGAGTGATTGGGGGCACCAACACCATACCCGGGAAGGGGTATAAGAGCCAAGAGGCCAAGGGAGAGCTCATTTGTGACCATTTCAGTGAGAGAGAGAGAGAGAGAGAGAGAGAGAGAGCTATTGCCTGATTCAATCCGATCGCACCAACGACGAGCCCACCAATCTGTCCAGGTATATGAATCCCTTCCCTTACCCCCTTAGGTAGAATTTGGAGGTTTGTGCTTGATACGATTGAGTAAATCACAAGGAACGATCGAAATCAAACTCGAGCTGTTGACGTGCGCCGCGCTCGGCCCGTCCAAACGGCCATTCTGGGCCGAGTCCCAGAATCGGCCCTCGGCCCCTTGGCATTCGGCCCACTCGGCCCAAACCCTAATCGGCCCACTCGGCCCAAACCTACTCAGCCCGTCTGAGTCTACCATTTGGACCGTGGACCAATTCAACCCTCTACCACGTGTCAAACTCAACCCTCGGCCCACTTCCCTCGGCCCAATTGCCTCGGCCCGTCCAAGCGACCTCATCTAAATTGACCACTCGGCCCGTCCGAGTAAATCTGTCCAAGCAACTTCATCCGAGTTCGCTCCTCAGCCCATCCAAGCCCACCCTGTCCAAGTCCCAAATTCGACCATCGGCCCATGTGCCTCGGCCTGTCCGAGTAACCCACTTGGACCCTCCAATTCGGACTAGTTGGGTCGAGCGTAGGTTTTTACCAAATTTTCAAAAATTTGACTTGACCCGGCTAGAACTCAGCAGCACAAACTATCGAAAGCCCTTAGGACGCTCAGAACTTGATTCTGGCACACAGAATAGGCAAAATCATATATGACGCAGCTGCTTAGCAGCTAGAAGTAGGCAGTTGCTAGAACCAGAGACCTAGACGAAAATCGCTGAGTTGTAAAGCCTAATTGGACGAAAAATGAACGAGGCAACATATTAGGGAAACCCTAAACCCTGCCAAGACGGCCAAAAAATTGACCAACAAGCCTATTAGGTCCGAAATAACACGAGGGTGCATAAGATGCCTAGAAATTGGTTGCTGCACTCTGTCAAGAATCACATGGTGGGGGGACTGGCTCAAGATGCTACGCCGAACACACACAGAATGCACAAGGAGAAGCTCACTCAAGAGACAAGAAGAGAGAGAGAGGCCAAAACATTTTCTTGCTGGTTTCTTCTTCTTCTTCCACACTCTTTACAATGTACACAAAGTATAGATAAGATACAATATAAAGGAAAGTGGCCTACTAAGTCAAACAATGCATAACCGACTACACTAGTCGATTGGCGCTATAACTATGCCAGCTGTAAATAGGTGTAACAACCTGAATATAACAAGTAATAAGTCAGTGGCCATGTGAGAGTCATAATGACCACCGACATGCTAAGTTTAGACATGTGGACCCATCTAACCAGGTGGTCCATCATCAATGTCCACATGTGTTGAGCTTGTCATCTCAACACACTCACCCTGAATTTCCGCACTTGAAGTACTCTTAGGGAAACTGAAAGCCTGATTGAGCACAAGTGCACAGGAAAAGACACACACATTGAGTGGCCATAAATTGAGGATTGTATTCAATAACTGAAGGAACTCGCCTAGATAAACCACTCAAGGAACCCACCAGTAGGAGAGGACCCAAGATATAGATAAACCATCAACGTGCAAAAGTAGGACCAAGCAAGGGGCGCCAATGAAGTGGATTTGAAAAGTCTACTGAACCTGATCGATAACTTGGTGGAGCACGCTAACTCGACAATGGTAGAAGAAAGTTCAGACCGCAGATCTAACGAGGAATTTGACTTAGGAGTCTTTCGAGATGCTATTCAGCAGAGCTGGTCAGCAGTTACAATGCTCATGCCCGGTATGAGCACCGCGGCATGACAGTAGACGCTATCATCGCAGATCTAGAAGAGGAGAGAAAGCTGGCCCACAAAGCATTGCAAAGCATGGTTGAATACAATAGGGATCAGTAGGCTAGGAACCAAAGGCAAAGCATGGAGTTGCAAGAGGTGCAATGGGGTGCTGAACCTGGCTGGCAGAAATCGAACGGACCATGAGAGAGCACTAGAAGGAGACTTAATGCTAAGTGAGCTTCTCATGAAGTGGCTGCTCGATAACACGGCTACAGAGCAAAGTGCCACGGCTCTAGCAACATCGTTGCTTGCAATATTAGGAGCAAACCAGGGCTCAAAGAGCCAGTCCAAAATCCCTATTATTGCCAAGCAACTCAATAAGTACCAACCCCATGACGATCCATATAGCTTTGTTGAGCAGTTCGAGCAAGTCTGCGAAGCCAACGGCCTCAATGACCTAACTCAATACTCTCAAGCGTTCGGGCTTTGCTTGGGCGACAAGGGTAGGACGTGGTATACGAGCTTAGATACCGCAGAGCGAGCCAACTTCGATGGCCTCAAGGATCTCTTTATTAAGAGATTTGCTGAGCCTGGATACTCCGATAATCTACTAGTATACTTGATGAACATCAAGCAAAAAGAGAAGGAAGACATTCGCAATTACATGACCCATGTGCGAAATCTCTTCAAGAGAATTCCTACTGGAGAGCGGCCGACTGAAAGAGCAGTATCAACTGTATTCATCAGTGGGATTCAAAATGAGGAACTATATAAGGCTTTGGCAGGCAACTCAAGCTTGCAGCGAGATGCGCTAGCTAGGGTCTTTGAGGAAGCCATCTGATTTGATGATCAGACGAAGGACTGGAGCTCCAGAAGCGCGAACCTAGAAGAGACTAACTCGCGAAGCTCAAAGAGAGCGTCAACCTCGAGTGAGCAATCATCCCCATCATCCCAGGATAAGGGGAAAACCACCGAGACGCGAACCAAGACTTGGCTGACGTTAAGATGGAACTAGCCAAGTTGCAAGACATGTTGAGACAACCAACGCGCCCACACATCCAATGTGTATACTGTGGCAGAAACCACTTGCCAGCCGAGTGTCAAGACCCTAGGTTAAGACCTTGCACTAACTACGCTAGGTTCGATCATGATGTCGCGCATTGTAGATTGCCAAGAAGACTTCCATACTCACAACCATACGGCCAGTCTTACCTAGCGAATAGGCCTCAGCCATTTTTCGGAAGGGGAGCCCCATTGGCCCTCCATGCGCCTAACAACATTAAGCCGGCTATTCCTAGGATGGAAATAAATCCTACAGGCATTCCTAGATCGCATGGTCCTTACATAACCCATCCATCGAGTGACGCTCCTATCCACTATGTGGAAGAACCAAACGAGGAAGAAGCTTACATATGCCCTTACGTCTCGCATGACGATGAGGGCAACGCTGTCCTCATGGATTATCGCCCCGTACCGAAGATGGAGTTAGGAAGAGGATGAGGTAAAGGCCTAGGAGGGCAGACGCAGGATCCAATCACCTGTTGGACTTGTGGTTACCCAGGTCATGTCTCATCACACTGCCCTAAAAGGGAGCAGCAAAACAGAGACAAGGCTGACCAAAGGTTGCTGAGTGCGGAATCACCCATCTCTTCGTCGATTGCCCAAAGCGAAAGCCGTCGTCTAGCTCAGCCAATGTGCTATCTGTCCCATTGGGGCTGTTTGGTGTCGAGAACCTCGATGGGGAGACCACGCATATCCCATTGTGGGTTATGACTCGTGCCCAAACAAAGTAGGCTGGCATCTCTCTGCCAGGACCTAGCAATCTCGATGCAACCTCGATAGGAAAGAAGAGCCGTAGACAGAGGAGGAAGAGGTCGAAAGCTAAAATCGCACTAAAAACGAAGAGTGCTACAACTCTGCCTGCTAGAAAGAAGGTCTCTGACGCAGAGGCAGAGACGCCAGCCCCTAAGACGACCGAAAAGGGAAGCGCTAAGGTAGGAGAGTACCTACATCCGAAGAGACAGTTAGAGGCCATAGAAAAGGTGAAGGAATGGGTGAAGGAGGCTCAAGAGCATCTAAAAGATATTGAGCCCATCCTAGAGGATGAAATCGATGACCTCTCTAGCATAAGTACGCCAATCTCACCTCCACAACCAAAGTCGGGAGAAGCAACTGCACCACAAGCAGTGCCGCTAAGGCCAAGCCTCGGTGCTACAGGGCCGCGGTTCACTCACAACAAGACGATCCACGTTAGGAGAGAGATGAATACCCAACGATCTCCTTGGAGTGGGTTGAAGGGTCACAAGAGCAGGTCAGGGCATACCCTCATGACCATGATGTAGAGACGCAAATACCGAGTTTGACACTGCACTCTATGCCTAAATCCATGCACGTCAATGCCTTCTGGAAAGGTTCCGAGATGCATGTGGTCTTACGGGTTTTAGCCCTAGGCGATACAACGAGAAAGGGAATCATGGACACAAGGGCTGGGGTTAGTGTGCTTAGCCATGCAATGCTTTAGACTTGGGGAAACCCACATGTTGAGACTACTAGGTTTAATGTCACACTAGCAAACGATATGAGAGTCAAGCCATTCGGGGTGCTTAAGAACTGGCCAGTGAAGATCGCAGGTGTCCAGTTCTCCGTTGACTTTATAGTCATGAAGGGAGTGGACTACGACATCCTATTAGGCCGACCTGGATGCGCAATGCTAGAGTCATCGAAGATTGGGGTAGCGGCTTGATCTTCCTTGGAAATAGGACGAACGTCGTGAGAGTAGAGATGGACACCTGGAAGACCTCACCAGTCAACTTAGATGCCATCTCTGTTATGTTCAAGGGTAATGCTCAGGTCAAGAAGTCCTATGGGCCCTTGACCAAGTATATCCCATGCCCAGAGGATGAGGGGATTGGATGCATGTCCTTGCTACAATCAACCTGCCGTTCTCTTATCACGAGGCGTATGAGTAAGCCATCAAAACAATCGGCAAGGCTAACGACACACCCTCCGTACCAGTCTGCATGATGGCAAGAAGCCTTCGTGGGAAACCAAAGCCCGTCAACTTCCAAGTCCCAACCAACAAAAAGAAACTCCAAGAGATACTAGAGTACCTAACGGACAAGCTAGCTGGCAATCCAACTTGCAAATTTCAAACCACTCCAGGATCTCTTAGATGAATCCAAGTGGCAATGGACCAGAGTGCATGACTTAAACCTCATGTATAACTAGGCCCTGGTTCCTGACCAACGACCAGAGATATACCAAGCCCTAGGAGATGATGAGCAGTCTAATGAAGAGAATTCTAATGACGAATACAAAGACTGCCAATCCTTCAGTGATGAAAGTGAGGGTGAGGTAGATACCATGGAATACGATACTAAAGGACAAGAAATAGAGCAAATACGAGCAGACTCCAAGCCGCAAAAAAAGAGTATCTTCAAGATGGAGCGAGGAGTCATGCGTATGGAATGTGATCGCGCCTGGTTGGAACACGTAGGAGCCATAGACCTTGAGCAAGCAGGCCTAGCCCAGCCAGGAACGACATCAATGCTTAGGACTGAATTACCATCTGAACTGCGCCCACCAGGGGAGACCACCTCTTCTAGCGAAGACGGAGGGTTCAACTCTGAATCGAAGGTTAGTTTGGATAGTGATCTAGAAATCCCTAGGCCGCCAGGCACCAAGGGGGACCTACCCGTCCACCTGAGGCGCAGACGATTGAGGTAGGAAAAGGCAAAACAACCCAGGGATACACGAACGGAAGAACAGCGAAAACTGCAGGACCTCCCTAAACGATTTACGAAATTCAAAAAAGGGGATAGGGTAGTAGTCCTGTTAGGTGCCAAACGTCAAGCACAGACGAGCAAACCAATCGAGGGACCAGGCAGAGTCAAGGAGGTGGACCTAGCCCAGGAAGGGGAAACACCCCGACCAGTCTTCATTGCCGATGACTTGACTGATAAAGAAGAAACGAGTCTTGTCACTCTCTTGTGAGAGTACATAGACATGTTCACCTGGTCCTTAGAAGAGCTTAAGGGGGTAGATCCGAGTGTCATGACTCACAACATCCCCATGACACCAGACGCAACACCAGTCAAGCAGCGACCGTACCCTATGAATCCAAAACACGCTCATGCTGTCAAAGAAGAGATTGATAAGCTGATGAGAGTGAGATTATCTATGAAATTGAGCACACAGACTGGGTATCGCCCATAGTCATCGTGATGAAGAGGAATGGAAAAATCCGAGTATGCGTCAATTACAAGAAGGTGAACGCTGCTACTAAGAGGGACAACTATCTGTTGCCATACACCGAGCACATGCTTGAGAGAGTGGCAGGCAAGGAAGCCTACAGTTTTTTGGATGGCTTCTCAAGGTACAACCAGGTGCAAGTGCATCCTGCGAACACTGCCTTCGCCACTGAGTGGGGCATCTTTGCCTACATAGGCATGCCCTTCGGGTTGACTAATGCCCCTGCCACTTTCCAACGCCTCATGTGCCCCATCTTTAAGGATATGCTTCACAAGGAGTTAGAAGTCTTTGTCGACGACCTTTGTGTCCACTCGACCTGGATCGAACACTTAGACAAACTCTGAGCAGTCTTCGAGCAGTGTCACTTATATCGTCTCTCCTTGAACCCCTTAAAGTGCCAATTTTGGGTGAAGCATGGATGCATCCTAGGGCATGTGGTGTCAAAGAACGGCATTGCCACTGGCTTCTCAAAGGTCAGGGTTATTGTTGGCCTTCCACCCCCAAACAACTACAAGGGAGTCCAATGCTTCCTAGGCCATACTGGATACAATCGGCGGTTTGTACTGAATTATGTGTTGATTGCCAGACCCTTGTACAAGCTGCTTATTGTCTTCGAATGGACCAAAGTATGCCAACAAGCATACGAAGAGTTGAAGAAGGCTCTAACCACATCACCAATCCTACAAGCCCCAGATTGGACCATTACTTTCCATGTGCATATCGATGCTTCTAAGTTTGCCGTGGGGGCAGTGTTGTGCCAACCTGGCGAACACAATTTAGACTATCCAGTGAGCTTTGCTAGCAGACAACTCACTGAGACAGAAATGAACTACTCGACGATGGAAAGAGAAGGATTAGCTATGGTATTCGCGGTGAAAAAATTTTGGCATTATCTTTTGGCCACACCCTTTACCTTCTTCGTGGACTATCAAGCCTTGCTCTATCTAGTAAACAAACCTTGTGCTACAGGACGCATAGCTCGATGGCTCCTTCTACTTTTAGAGTTCTACTTCTCCGTGGTGGTACGCAAGGGAAAACAGCATTACATGGCTGATCACATGTCACACATTCCCACCGGAGAAGCCGCTGGACAAGGTGTTGTTGATGAATTACCCGAGGCCCATCTGTTTAACCTTTCCAGTGAGAGAGATCTATTTAAGGCTGATCTAATGCCATATTGGGTAGATGACATAGTCCAAGTGCTTGAGCATGGACTGCCTGAACGACCAATAGAAAAAGCCCGACTTAGGCAATTAATCCTTAAGATCCAGCCCTATCAACTGATTGCAGGCCAACTCTATAGACTGGGGCAAGACGGATTGTTGCGCAGATGCGTATGTGAATATGAGATGCACGATGTGCTCTCAGAAGCGCACGGCGGCATTGCCGGAGGGCACTTTAGCAGAGACATGACAGCACGAAAAGTGTTGCAGTCTCAACTATGGTGGCCCGCACTTTTTCGCAACGCAGCACGATTTGTCAAGCACTGTGACGAGTGCCAATGGATGAAAATTCCAATTCACAAGGATCAAATGAAATTAATCCCAGTTATTGCTTGTCGACAACCCTTCGAAAAATAGGGAATTGATTTCATTGGACCCATCAGTCCTACGGCACAGTATTCGCACGCCAAGTACATCGTTGTGGCCACAGATTACCTCACTAAATGGGCAGAAGTGAGAGCAACCCCAAAAAACAACGCTAGAACGATTGCTAAGTTCTTGTCGGAGCAAGTGATCTCACGATTCGGCTGCCCCATCGAACCGGTCAGTGACCAAGGCACGCACTTCATCAATGAAGTGATCGCACATCTCCTGTCCACCTTCCTCATCATCCATCTCAAATCCTCGCCATACTACCCTCAGGCAAACGGCCAGGCCGAATTGACGATTAAGATTCTTGTCAATGTCTTAACAAAGTTGTCTCTGCTTCATGCAGCGACGACTGGGACAATAAGCTGATGGCAGCTTTGTGGGCTTACCGCATAGCTTATAAAACGGCTGTCGGTCAAACCCCCTTTAGGCTGACATATGGAACAAAAGCGATTCTACCATTAGAATTCTTCATTCCTAGCCTGAGAATAGCACTTCAAGAATGATGGGAAGGGAAGGAGGCATGGACACAATGCCTAGTTGAACTCGAACGCCTCTCGGAGACTCGTCTTCTAGCCACCCATGCGCTGATCTGTGAGAAGGCCCGACGCAAGAGCTGGTTTGACCAGCACATCAAGCAACGCGAGTTCGAATGGGGTGACTTGCTGCTCCTCTACTCAATTAAGGGGCATAAGCAAAGAATGAAATTTAGAGGTCTTGGACCCTTCAAAGTTCGTGCAATTAGCCAAACAGGCAATGTCGAACTTGAGACCCTAGATGGTGAAGGGATAGGCTTCTTCAATGCCAGTCGTGTCAAGAAGTACTACCCTCCTACGCATCCTTTGCATGAGCCGCCGATGTTAGAAACACCTGTCAAAGTATGAGTAGCCACAATCACTGAAATCGACGATGAGGATGAGGAAGCCATAGAACCCGCATACCTCCATATTACAGTCACGGCAAAACAAACATGCGCCTTCAACGCCTTGATCGACGAGGGAGCAGACTTCAATGTCTTAACCCACGATCATTGGACTCAACTTGGCAGACCACAACTTCAGCCCACTAATGCGAAATTAAGCCCATATGGGGCCCATTCCTACACATTACTCGGCAAGTGCAAAGCAGTGGTTTTTATCGAGTCTGAGACTGTTCCAATGATTTTTTATGTGTTGCCAAATGCTAAAAACATAGGCATAGAGTCATTGCTGGGGCGAACTTTCAAAAAGCAGACCCACTGCAATGTTAATTACGAGTCGCAGCGCATCCACCTCGCAATAGGCAACATTCGCATTGTTACAACTTTCAACAAGGGCTACGCGACCTCATCCCAGGCCACAAAGCCACCGATAGAAACATATGTAGTCAAGTCTAAGGAGGGGGGTAGTGCACGGCTGCCACTCCCCGAATTTCATAGACCGCAATCCATACTAGCCAAAGCTAAGGCCCCACAGCCTTGCCTTCGATGGATGCCTAAACAGCCACAACAGCCGCCTAGGAGTCGATGCTCCTACCCTCATAAGACCAGAAACTCTACACCTAGGAGGCCTAGACGCAGTTACAGGAATAGATGCGTAATCAATCAAAGATGGGTCCCCAAAGCCCTCTTGCACGCTCAAGGCTACTATGAGGGCAATGCTTGGATATGGATACCTAAGGCCCACACGGCCAAAGGCACCACTCATACGCCAGCCTCAAGCTTGGTCATCCCAAAAACCATACAATCTCAAAACCACAAGCCATAGAGCTTCCCTGACCCACAACCATCAAGTTCATCCACGTGTGAACCCAAGAAAGTCGCCCAAACCTATCAACCCAAGCGATAGCCACTGTCACAAGAGTCATCACCCGCCACAGTCGATCCGACTTCCCAAATCCATCCTGGAAGCAACATGCCGTCACTCGAGGCTGCTGCTAACCCAACCTTAGTCCCAACAACCCAATCGCAAGCTCAAGAACACTCACCACCGCAACTTTTCGTCACCAAAGGCTCAAGTCCTACCAAACCCCAACCACCCGCAAGCCTTAGGCTCTCTTATGAGAGAAAATCCTTTCTCTCACTAGCAGCTGATTTAGCTAAAGAAATAGGGGATGACGTGGTGGATTGCATTAAGCGACTGGACGCCACTTTTGTGTCGCTAGCTCTGAGCTACGATTGCCCGGACTTAGGCCTATTGGACGAATCCTTCGCAACCAAAGTTCAAACGATGCCTTGTTCTTGGGAAACGTTTGAATTTCCGTTCACAAAAGCCGCTACCTCCACTGCTGAATTTCTCAGCACTGAGATCTCCAAAGAGCAAGCAATCAAACAACGCCTCATCGCGTCGTATAATCAGCGAACCACTTCTGCCATCACTGACCAAGAAGTTGCAGAGCTGTCAAGACTTGTTGAGATGGAATCCCAGTTCTTAAGGCATCGGTACACTCTTAGGTTGCAATGGGAAGTTGAAGGATGCCAAATAATGACCAATGCTGAGCAGCGCCGCGCTATCAAAACAGCAGAGTACGACCCCACATATGTCGTTCCAACCTTATATCGAGTGTTAACCACTCTTCGAGGCCATCCTATAGAAGAACATATCAAAGGACACCCCTACCTCGACCGCTTGTTGACCGAGGAGAAGTTACACATTGCTAGCTGAGTCAACTCGAGTGACTTCCTAACAGATGTTCTCATATACATCACCCAAGTGGGGATTAAACCCTCTGACCTAGACCGCGAAGCTCATTTGGAATACAATCCCAATTTCTATACTTGGCTCCTTCACAAGTAACCCCTACACCCCCATGCCGGAAGCCCTTAACCTTCTGACCCTAAATCCTAGGAAGGATTCTTCTCAAGCTGGAAGGGGAGGGGGTAAGGTGAATCAAATCAGAATCAGTAAATCAAATCAAAGTCAGTGAAACACATAGACATATATTATGAAAAACAAATGGGGTAGGAAAAGGGCATGGAAATTTTGAAGTAAAGGGCAAAAAGTCAAAGTCTAAAAAGGAGAATCTACATTGGATCTTAATGAATTCATTCAAAAGCATAGAGTTTTTCTTTTTCAGCAAATTATTATGCCGCAAGCACTAATGAAAATTATTATTTATGACAGGAACAAAAGTTGTCGCAGCAAGACCACGCCCACCGACTCCTGTTCACAGACAAGGAAATAGAGCAATATCGCATCTACCTAGAAAACCGCGCCTTCGGTCAACTTAAGTTTCAAACTGTCCACAACATAGAAGTTGTGGTGGCTAGGAAGGAAGTAGCTAAGGAGGGTGGTCGAGCAATGTAACCTCAACAAGTATCTTGAAAAATTCTCACAAGAGCCGAACCACCTGAAGTGTGTAGAGTTTCTCAGATCATATGACCCAGACCAAGAATGCGGCACAGTGACGATGGATAGAGGAGAAAGTGCCGAGCAGGTGCAGGTCCATCTAGACCCAGTCTTGGTGGAGAAGGCATTGGGATTGGAGCCAAAGACAGAGAGAAAACAGAAGAGGGATGTCTATGCGATGCTGAAAATGAAAAGGGAGGAGGTGCTCGCCAATGACAGCATCAGCATCCTAGACATCCCCGATGCAGAAGCTAGGTTGCAAGCAAATCTAGTACATGTCCTCTTCTCCAACCAGTGCTACAACTCCCTAATGCATCAAATCAGCATGCTTGTGCTGGAGAACATAGCGGCCCACACTCTGGACGAAGTTGATTGGAACGGGTATGTACGAAAAACTATCGACCAGGCAGCCAAAGCATTGGCTTTAGGAAGTGTGCCAATAAGTGAAGGGTCTCCAGTCTCCAAGGCTACAGAGAGGAAGAAAGCTTCATCCAAGGCCTCTTACATCAGGTATGGAGGTGTCTTAACAGCGCTTATGTAGGAGGCCGTGAAGGAGGTGCAGGAGGCAGAAGAGGGGGAGGGGGAAACACCCAACAGATCACCTCCTCATCAACACTAGGAGAGGTCCAATGTGATAAGACTGAGACCGAGGAAGAAGGGGAGGAACAGAAAAGCAAAAAGCAGGTCAAGGAGACCGAGAAGAAGGTAGCGCAAAAGAAAAAGAAAAAGGATGATGAGGGCCACATGAAAGAGAAAGAGGACTTAGAGAACGCCAAGAGAGAGTCCCTTAGGGAGGCCAAGGAGAGGGAGAAGAAGAAAAAACAGGAAAAAGAAAAGGAAAATGAGCAATTACAGAAGGCTAAGAAGGCATCAAAGTAGGAGGCAGAGGAGAGAAAAAGAAAGGAAAAGGAAGAAAAAGAGAAAAAAAAGGAGTAGAGAAAAGCAGAAGAGGAAAGGCGAAGAAAGGCTGATGAAAAAGAGGAAGAACTAAGAAGGAAGGAGGAAGAGGACATGGCTGAAGCTACACACCAGTCCATGGAACAACAATGCAGAGCTGATGAACTGGGGAGTTTGAGCCCACACAGAGAAGAAAGGCCCGGATCAAGCACACAGGTGCCGAAGATTGTGCCGCCCACCGTCTCACTGAGGGCAAGGACAAGGCCCCAATCCACCCAATTCCTACTCTATTGGTGAATGTCAAGATTGTGGGAGATAAGGAAGGAGTCTCACTTGTAGCTTTCTTGCTTGTACAATAGGGGAATACACACAAAGTTGGAGGCTGAAAACAGTTTTCCTCTTCTTAGTTGTGTAAGCCAAAAAAAACTCACATACAAAGAAATAGAAGAACCCTATATATGGGTCTCAAACCAAACTCAACTAACTAAGGTGGCATACTAACTGAGCCACCAACTAGAGTAGATAAGGATAGCTGTCATCTAGCTATTATTCATGGGCGGTGTACCAACCGCATCTACAACTGACAAGTCGGTGACATAAATGCACAACGGTCACCCTGGCATATCACGAGTGGAGCTCGATATCTCAACACTCCCGCTCGAGCTCAATTCCAATTCTTGCACACCAAGCAGGTCTCTGAACTTGCGCAGCTTCTCTACACCCAATGCCTTCGTGAATATGTCAGCTACCTGATCCTCTGTGCTGACATAAACTAGATCAATAAGACCTAGTAAAACTCTCTCTCGCACATAGTGATAATGCAACTCAATGTGCTTTGTTCTAGCATGATAGACTGGGTTATTTGCCAAGTGTATACTACTCATGTTGTCACAATAAATGACAACTGGCCCATCTGTAGGCTGATGCATATCATAAAGTAGCTTATGCAACCAAGCTACCTCACATGCAGCCATTGCTGCACCCCTGTACTCAGCCTCTGTGCTCGACAAGGCAACTGTAGGCTGTTTCTTGCTGCTCCAAGTGACTACAGCACTCCCAAAAGAGAACACATACCCACTGGTAGATCGTCTATCAGAAATACTACCAGCCCAATCAACATCAGTGTATCCAGGCAACTGCATCTGAACCCCAGTATCAAAAAGTAGTCCATACTGCAATGTGGACTTCACATACCTGAGTATGCGTCTAGCCGCATCCAAATGTGATTTCCTTGGAGCCTGCATAAACTGACTTACCAATCCAACAGCATAGCTCAAATCTGGCCTGGTAATAGTCATATAAATCAAACTTCCTACTATGCGTCTGTACATAGTAGGGTCTTCCAGAAGCTCACCTGCATCTGCGCTCAGCTTCACATTCTGCTCCAAAGGAACTGAAATAGGCTTACAGCCTGTCATCCCATATTTGGATAGCATATCCAATCCATATTGCCTCTGCAAGAGCCGTATCCCACTTGGTGATCTAATCACCTCAATGCCCAAAAAATAACGTAGCTCTCCCAAATCCTTCATCTCAAACTTCCGCTTCAATAGCATTTTCACATGAAGGATATCTTCATCACTGTTACCTGTCATAATCAAATCATCAACATAAATGACAAGTAGCATAATAGCTTTCTTTGTTTTTCTCACATAAAGTGAGAAATCTGCCTTGGAAATCTGAAAGCCAATAGTGACAAGATACTGTCCTATCTTGTCAGACCATGCTCTAGGTGCTTGCTTCAAGCCATACAATGCTTTCTTCAACCTGCAAACAAACTCAGGATGAATAGCATGCACATAACCTGGTGGCTGCTCCATATATACCTCTTCTTGCAAATCACCATGCAAGAAGGCATTCTTTACATCCATCTGATGTAAAGACCATTCCTTTGATGCAGCCATAGCAATGACTGCTCTTACGGTTGCCATCCTTGCAACTGGACTGAATGTTTCTTCATAATCAATGCCATATGTTTGTGCATACCCCTTGACTACTAATCTTGCCTTGTATCTATTCACAGAACCATCTGCATTGTGCTTCACCTTATAAACCCACTTACAGCCAATTGCATTCTTACCTTTAGGCAAAGGTACCAATTCCCATGTAGCATTTGCTTCCAAGGCATCCATTTCTTCATCCATGGCTTTCTCCCATTTTTCTTTTCCCATGGCTTGCTCAAAAGAAGTGGGTTCTGGTTCCTGTATCACTTTGACCATATAGGCATAGTGAATGGTTGTAAATCCATCATATTTCAGCCTATCCACAGGATACCTAGCTCTGGTAGACCTGCGCAAAGTAGGTTCACTCCCAGGTGCTCTCAAAACATCCCTGGTCTTCCTTACTCCAGGTGTAACAATAGAAGGAATACCCAACTCATCATCAATGCTCTGTTCTGAGCCACTGGATTCACCATCAACATAAGAAAGACCTGCATTCACATCAAACATGGGCTAATCTACCTTCTCTTTTCCTTTTCGTGATACCTGCATACCACTATCTGCATTGCTTTGAGAAGATTCTCTTGATCTCAATCTGTCTGTCCATGGCGAAGAATGTGAACCACTGCTAGAGGACGCTCCAGGTCCACTAATATCTTGTGACTGCTGCTATGAATTCTATGCAGCATTACCATTTTGTGCATCTACATTATCAATCACATTTACTGGTTTATACCAGCTACTCATCTCATCAAAAACAACATCTCTGCTCACTATAAACTTACGAGTAGAAGGGTTATACCATCTATACCCTTTTTGCTGCTGAGAGAATAACCAATAAAGATGCACTTTTCAGCTTTTGGATCCAACTTGGATCTCAACTCATCTGGCACATGTACATAGGCAATGCAACCAAAAATTTTCAAATGAGAAATATCTGGTTTCCTACCAATATACCTCTCCTCTGGAGTCATCCCATGTATTGCTACAGTGGGAGTCCTGTTCATTATGTAGACTGCTGTAGCAACTGCCTCAGCCCAATAAAAATCTGGTAGGTCTTTTTCATTGAGCATGGCACGAGATACCTCTCCAATATGCCTATTTTTCCTTTCTGCAATTCCATTTTGTTGTGGGGTATGACTACATGAATATTGCTGCTTTATGCCATGCTCCTGCAGGAACCTTGCAAACTCATTTGAGAGGTACTCTCCCCCTCCATCTGACCTTAGGCATTTTATTTGCAGGCCTGTTTCTTCTTCAACCATAGCTTTAAGAGTTTTAAAATGCCCAAAAACTTCACTTTTCTTTTTCATAAAATACACCCAAACTTTTCTGCTATAGTCATCAATAAAAGTGACAAAATAATGACAGCCTCGAAGAGATACAGCTTTAGTAGTCCACACATCAGAGTGGATTAATTCCAATGGCTTCTTACTCTCTTGAACATATATAGGAAATGGTTTCCTTGCCTGTTTTCCAAACTGACAGGCTTCACATACCTTTTGCATTTCTGCAACCTTGAATTTAGGCAATCCTGCAACAATATTTTGGGCCTGCATTGATTTAAGTCGTTGTACATTAACATGACCAATGCGTTTATGCCAGATATCAATATCTGCAACTACACCGGTCCCATGTGCAAACATTGCTGCACTCAATTCAGGCATGTCTGCATCCAATGTAAACATTCTGCCCTTCTTCTTTCCTTTTGCTATCAAGCGACCTTTATTTTTCATATCCTCAACAAAGCATCCATGAGGATTAAATTTAACCTGCAAGCCCTGCTCAACCATTTGACCAACAGAAACCAAATTCTTGGTGATATTCGGGACATGAAATACATCTGACAAGTATTTCTTTTTCCCATCCTGCATAGACAAAGGAATTTTTCCAATCTGCACAATAGGATGTGCAGTATCATCACCAGTCTCCACAAATCCTGGTTTTTCCATTTTTCTTGCATCCTCCATCCATTCTGCATGACCTGTCATGTGGTTTGATGCACCTGAGTCAACATACCATACATCGTTGCTTTCTTCTGCACTTGTCACAGAATTGTTCATGTGCTGCACCATAAACAAATGCTCATTTCTGTCATCACCCTGTCTACTAGAAGATGCATAATTCCCTTGTTGCAATTTTCCATTCATGATGTCATTATGCTTTTTATAGCAGTCTTTAGCCATATGACCCATTTTACCACAGTAGTAGCATTCAACATTGTTGTTTGCATTTTGGCCTCTTTGCCATCCACCACGACCTCTTTGGCTCCCTCTACCTCTAGAGTTACCACGTCCTCCTCCATAGGACTGGTTTTCTTGAGTTTGCTGCATATTCTGATTTCTACCACGGCCTCCAAATCGGCCTCCTCTACCTCTGCCTCTACCTCTTCCAGCATTTGAGTAGAAGATAGCTTCTTTTGAAGTTCCTCGTGAAGAAGATACACCACCATTTCTCTGCTCCTCAGAAATTAGAAGAGCAATCAACTCCTCAAAATCAAGAAATCTTTCACGGACGGAAATGGATGTTCGAAACTGTGCATAATCCTTTCCTAGACCATTCAAGGTCACAGAAACTAAATCATCATCTTCCACTGGCGACCTAATGGAAGCAAGTGCATTTGCAATCTTCTTCACCTTCATGTGGTAGTCATTGATGCTCATCTTTTCTCTTTGCACATTATGCAACTCTTGCTTGAGCTGCATTTTCCTGGCTTGCGTATTTGTGCTATACATTTTTTACAAAGTATCCCATGCCTCCTTTGGCGTACTTGCATCTTGAATATGCACAATCATAGAGTCTAAAATGCTGATAGACAGCCAGTACATAACTTTCCTGGCTCTCTCATGCCATGCTTTAAATGCCTGCATTTGCTGTTGATTGGGAATATCAGGAAGAATTGGTTCTTCTTCATTTCCTGCAACAAATTCCCAATATCCTTTTCCCAAAAGGAAATTCGTCATTCTAAACTTCCATGCTTGGAAGTTGTTCTTGTCAAGCTTTTCAGTGACAATCTGTGAAAGAGAATCAGACGCCATTACTGAACATTGCAAAAAATTATGTCACTGCAAAGAACACAGCTTCAGCCTCACAAGGGCAAATCTGCAAAACTGACGAAAGTGGTATTTGACCACACAATCACTTCCTAGTGACGATTTTGCATCAACAGGCAACAAGGATGATTCTGTAAGTCCCAATGTCTCTGCGCACAGGCATACGATGCAATTTCTACAGTAACTTTTCACTAACCTGTAGAACAGTGGTCGCAAAGCATAAAACTGGGCCTTTTCCTAAGTGCGTGCAGAAAACTTCCGCCTCCAAAACAGGCCCCGAAATGGCCTCAAATCATAAAAATAGGGTCACCATCGGCTAAAGCCCTCTCCCGCAGCATATACTGCCCTCTTGCTTCACCGCGAAGGGTGTCTCAACCTGAGACAATGCACTCTTGCACTTTTCGGTTGTTCTACCTGTAGAGACTTGCTCCCAAAACAGAAAAATGAAAGCAACACTAGTCCTCTTACCAGAACACCGCGAACTTGGTTTGCTTTCTTGAGCTCCTTTACCACGAACAAGGCTCTGATACCATGTCAAGATTGTGGGAGAGAAGGAATGAGTCTCACTTGTAGCTTTCTTGCTTGCACAATGGGGGAATACACACAAAGGTGGAGGCTGAAAATAGTTTTCCTCTTCTTAGTTGTGTAAGCCAAAAAGAACTCACATACAAAGAAATAGAAGAACCCTATATATGGGTCTCAAACCAAACTCAACTAACTAAGGTGGCATACTAACTGAGCCACCAACTAGAGTAGATAAGGATAGCTGTCATCTAGCTATTATTCATGGGCGGTGTACCAACCGCATCTGCAACTGACAAGTCGGTGACATAAATGCACAACGGTCACCCTGGCATATCACGAGTGGAGCTCGATATCTCAACAGTGCCTCCCACCGAGCCAACCACCGTCACTCCCAGCATCCCCACCAATACATACGTATCAAATCTTGTGGCATGGATGCAGTACTTCATTAACAAGGAGATAGCCCAGGGGATGAGCATTGAAACTACGGCTACAGGGCAAAAGCAGCCAGCCACCACAGATGTAGAGTCTAGGCAAGATCCTAAACGACAAAAGGTAGAGGCCTCAACAACACCCATCCAAACAATGATGATGTCGCCAGCTAATTACGGCAAATACATCACCGAGCTACTCTCGTAGTTGAAGAGAGCTAAGGAGGAACGAAAGGTAGCGGTGGCTGAGTTGGCAGCTGAGAAGGAATCAATAGCCACCTTCCAGCTTGACAAAACAAGGATGATAGCCATGCAACAAAGGGAGATCACAGATCTCAAGCAGGAAATAAAGGCTAAGGATAACAGAGAAAAGCACTGGAGGCAGCAGCTCAAGAATGAAACACAGGAGTTGGTGAAGATGCAAAGAGAACATAAGCTCTTGATAATGCAATACCAGGAGCTCATTACAAAAACTGCTAAAGTTGAAGAGCTCATGGCTGAACTCAACACTAGGGATGAGAAAAGAAAGCAAGACATGGAGGAGCAGCAAGAAGAGATTGAGCGCCTAATTGATCAGTTGAACTCTGAAAGAGAAGGACAAGAGAGGTTGATCAGGGAATTGGAGAACCAAGAGTAAAGGCTCATGATACTGACCCTAAAGCAAGGGGGAGCATGGAGAAAATGAACAAGAAAGCAGAGGAGTGGGCGGTGCATAATGAAAAGAGGGTGAAGACACTACCATGGCACCTTGCTCTGGTAAAAAAGGAAAAGATCATTGTAGAGAGCAAGGCAGAAGCCGCCCAAGTGGCCTTCGATGCCCAACAAAAAGCCTTCCTCGACACCATCATAGACACTACCCGCCCAGAGGAGGGAGAGCCATTGGAGGTGGCACAAAGGAAGCTCAGCATTGCATGCAGAGCCCTACACGCAGGACTGCAAATGCCACCCCAACCGGTGGAGGTTAGGCTGAGCCTAGATGAGCAACGGAAAAACCTACTGCTGGCCGGCCTAACCCCCCAGGAAGTGGATGCCCTAGGATTTGAAGAGAGAGCACCACAGGGAATCCGACAGGGGGAGGAAGCCTTCAGAGAAGATGTGATTCCACAATCCCCCTCGCCACATATTCAGGAACAGCAACCACTTGACTCGCCCCTGGACAGACAAGCCGCACTCAAGGAACGACGAAAAAAGTTGGTGGAAGAAGCCAGAAGGCGGCTACAGGCCAAGCCAGTCGTGTGGCCATCCACATCCCTCCCACCATGCCCCGATGACCTCCCAACGCAATTCCACGCGGAGCTAGTGGTCTGGGAATGGCAGGAAATCGAAAAGGACCCTTTCTCTTTCAGCTTTCTTATGCCTGGCTGCCTGAGAAGGGTCCTGCCGATCAGAGTAATGGAGGAGGTGATCGCGGCTGGAAGCTGACTAGGCCAAAAATGGCTAGAAGACAAGGCAAAGACCCCCACTCTGTGGGGCACGGAGGAAGCAGAATTTCGGCAAGACAAAGTGTACGAAGTGCCACACACCGTAAGGGGCTACAGCTGCCAACCCCTCTGGAGGAGGTGAATATGTAATATTAACATGCTCGCCTGGATGGCATTTTGCAACACCCTACCCTACGAAAGGAACGACCCCACATTCATGGCGTATCCTCATAGGATAGGCGTGGATTTTATTGCTACCCTCCATGGGAAGCATAACTTCCCCATCATCTACAATTCCAATGCCACCTCCTTCGAGGATGCTCTACTTTTTGATTTAGGAAGCCTAATCGACTCCATGATGCGCTTCATCATGGAATTCTCCTCCTGTCTCGATCCCGCTTTCATAACTACGTGTAATTACCTTAGGCTTCTTAAGCTCCTACTCAAGCAAGATCCGGCACCGCAGGAAAATGGCTTGCCTCCCCTCTTTTTTGATCCCAATCCTATTGATAGCTGCGCTATGGCCCGCTTAATGATGAGAGCTAGCCTACTACCTTCCTTTTGCCTAGCTCTCCTAGAGGTGACAGCCAATTCACTAGGCGTAATCACCCCTTCCTTTCCACCACCTCTCTCCATGTCCGCATGAACCTGAAAGGGTACATGCAAAGCCACCAATTTTTGTGCAAATCCATCCGCCCTCCTTCCCCCCCCATTCAGACGAAGAGGATTAGGCCTAGTTGTCATTCATTCCACCAAAAAAAAAAATGACTAGTCAATATCACCCACTTGAGAAAGCACTTATCACCACAAAAAGCATGATCACTGCACCTAGGGGTCCTTAAGTTAGGCGTGTCTGGTGACTTCAGTCGGCCGGCTCCACTCCCAACCCCCTAGCCCTTTTTGCTCCCCCACTTCACGCTTAGGGCACATCAAGGGTAGGACACACCTAGGGAGGTAACACTCACCTCTGGTTAGACCTGTCACCCTAAGCCACTGGCACCGCACCCCCTTGGCACAAATGGGGTCCTCAAGTGTGGGACATCACCCAGGCTCACCTGCGGTTAGACCCACCTCCCCATTCCACTAGCACGAGCACAATGCACCAACGTGCTGAGGACGCACCCCCCTTAGGTAGAGCACTACACCTTCTCCTTCAGGCGTCCCAAAAGCGCCAAAGTACCAACTTCGGAGGCCCTTGTCAACCCATGGCATCCAGTTAGCTGCTCCGACAAACATCATTCTTAAGCTTCCACAAGCACCTGAGTTTACATGTGGCCCTCACCCTTACACCAACCCAACGTCGAAGTGCCATGGGACTAGCACTCATCTAGGAGGGGGGTAATGTTAACCCCAAGTCGAGATGGCGAAAAAATGAAGGAAAAAGCAAAAGTAACATGGAAAAAGAGCAAAGACACGCAAGCGGCCTCTAAAGATGAACCGGGGCAAAAAGCACAACTTTAAATAAAAAGGCGCCTCCAAAAACTAGGAAAACTCTTGTAAAAGACCGGCAGGCTCCCTCCTGTGCCGATTGTAAAATATTAGATGAGCGTAGGCTAGAGGCATAAGGCTAGAAGAGGGAAATGGAAAAAGGACCTTGCCACAATGGCTGGTCGTGTAAAAAAGGGATGGGTGCCCATGGGATTTTAGGGTTTGTATATATAAAGTTCAAAAAGTGAATAAGAGATCATTCTTTGGTATGTGGCAACAAGAGTCTTCTTCTTCTTCTCTCCTTCTCATTTTTTGCTTGTGTGTGCTCTTGAGAGAGAGTGTGAGGGAGTGTGAGGGAGTGAGTGTGTGAGAGTGAGGGATCAAGTGGGTGAAGCTCTTCGCCGTCTCCTCTTCTCCTCTCTTCTCTCTTCTTGCATGCGCAGCTATGGAGGATAGAGCTTGGAAGTGGAGGAGGCTTGAGGATGCTTGAGCTTGCATCTAGGATCGTGGAGCTACCGGTGTGTGTGAGAGAGGAGGCAACTCATATCGGCACTAAGGTAAGCTCACTACACTGGTTGGATCAACGTCGTGTCGGCTAGGTGAGAGATAGCCATTAGAGCTCGCTTGAAATGCTTGAAACAATAAGCGGTCCGTGGGTCTTGGCGGTTGAGCGAAAGCTCCCACAATATGTTTAGGATTGGCAATGTAAGTGGATAAAAAGCAATGTAAATGATCTTGTGTTTGTAATGGGTTATGTGCTTGTAGTAGCATCGTATGCCATGTATTCATTTCAAAGCAATGTACATTGTATTTCCTTTTAGCTTGTAAAGTTGGTGGCTTGGTAGAAAATGATTGTTAGTGGCAGCATTGGCAGAAAATGATTGGTAGAAAACGATTGTGAGTTGGTAACACACGACATTGCATGTTAAGCACTCTTGGGTTGGGAAAAATCATTGAAGACCATGTGAGACAAAACAAGAGCATTAAAATATTACATAATACATTGAACCCCATGTGAAACAAAGCAAGAACATTTTAAAAGCATTACATTAGCAAGCATTTTAGCAACAAGCATTACATTGGCGAACTCAATCTAGCAATTGAATAAAAATGCAAATGTGTGGTCTCCTCTTATGTGTGACCTAAACAATTTGAGGCTTGCACTTTTCACTTTGTGTCACTATCCGAGCTTGGCACAGAAAGACACACAGCTTTCCCTACGCCTACATTGTGCATGGTGTTTGGGTCACATGCCCTCATGGCTTGGCACCAAAGGGGCACCATGATTAGTGTAGTCATTCACCTAACCTAAACAATTTGAGGCTTGCACTTTTTGTTTTGTGTCAAGGTCCTAGGCCTCACTTGGAACACAAAGATACAAGCTTTTTCTTATTCTTAGGCAGTGTGCATGGTGTCTAGGTCCCATGTCCTCGTGGCCTGGCACCAAAGGGGCACCATGATTAGTGTAGTCGTGCACCTAACCTAAACAATTTGAGGCTTGTATCTTTGTGTCCCAGGCCTCGCTTGGCACACAAAGATACAAGGCTTTCCTTATGCATACACTACGCATGGTGTTCGGGTCCCACGTCCCCGTGGCTTTGGCACAAACGAGGCACCATGATCAGTGCAATCATTAACCTGACCTAAAAATTTTGAGGCTTGCACTTTTTGCTTTGTATCGGTGTCCCAGGCCTCACTTGGCACACAAAGACACAAGGCTTTCCTTATGCCTGCACTATGCATGGTGTTTGGGTCCCACGTCCTTGTGGCTTGGCACCAATAGGGCACCATGATTAGTGCAGTCATTAACCTAGCCTAAAAATTTGAGGCTTGCACTTTTCGCTTTGTATCGATTTCCTCATGGCTTAGCATTAACAAGGCACCATGATTAGTGCAGTCATTAACCTAACCTAAAAATTTTGAGGCTTGCACTTTTCACTTTGTATCGGTGTCCTAGGACTCACTTGGCACACAAAGACACAAGGCTTTCCTTAGGCCTGCACTATGCATGGTGTTTAGGTCAAGTTTTCTTGTGGCTTGGCACTAAAGGGCACCATGATTAGTGTAGTCGTGCACCTAGCCTAAGCATATTGTAGCTTTCTCATTTGAGGAGAGAGAGAGAGAGAGAGAGGCTCGAGTTATCTTATATGTACCTACTAAACTTAGCAAGTGTATGTACCATTGCAAAAGCAATGCAACAAGAAAATCTGTGTAAATCAAATAGGAAGCTACTTGTTGAAATATATAAATACGAGCTATTTAGTGCCATTTTAGCTATGGACGATGATGAGATGAGGGAGGTTTGCTAGAACCTTGGAAAAAGGGATGTGTTAAGGTGCAGGGTGATTTTTGGAACTAAAAACACACAAAAAATGAAGGCCTTGGACACTTGACTAGATGGATTTCTAGCATGATTGGAAACCTTATGGAAACTTGGAACAAGAGTAAATCTAGTGTTAGGGAAGATTTTAATGGTGAGAAAGTACACAGATTGATTTTATGCTAAAGCACAAGTTACTAAAAGCAAATCTGTAGAAGTGTTAATCGGGAAATTTCTTGGCACAAAAAGATGCGCTCTGTATACGTGCAAAGTCTCTCATCCACTCCAAAGACAGGATCTGAAGTACAAGATCTCCATAGTCTTTGTGCTCGTATGCCCAATGTATATACAACGACATATCTGAGTGAAAATGAGATAGTCCAAGGAGAAGAATTGGGAAGAGGTACATATGGTACAGTATTCAAAGTGAAAAATATAGGTGTAGTTGGGTTTGATCCCAATAGAATATATGCTAGAGCAACAAAGGGAGATCATAATGCAGATTAGACACCAAGTACTTGTGGGTGTCATTGTAGCCACTATTGAAGAGCCCTTGTGGACAATTACACTGTATTTTAATGGAGGTAGTCTTGGGGATTTCATGACCCAACTCCCTTCATCGCGTGGACGATTCACAAGATTTTTTCACCCATGCAGGGGCAAGAGAAGGCTGATGAAGATAGTCAATTAGCAAGTGATCAATGCAAAAAATCACTATATTTTGCAAATGTGTCTTGTCTGTTATGCATGCTTTAATTTTGGGAATGTGTCGGCTACACAAAGTGAGGTGGATGCACACAAATTTACATCCAAGAAATATTGTTTTGGATTTTTTTGGTGAAGTGTGCCATGTGGGAATAATAGACTGGGGCAGGGCTCTGGATTTCTCAGAGCAACAAAGGGCATTTGCAAAGCGACCTAGAGAGGGTCACGATGATGATGAAACATATGCAAGAAAATTGAATCACTGCAAAGTAGATCATGCATGAAGGAAATGGCTACCCCCTGAGTTAGAAGATATAACATTGAAGGGCTATTATACACCCATGTCAGATGTTTATGCATTGGGATGGGTGCTAAGGGAGATATGTCAATTCTATGAGGATGCCTCACTACTACTTTGACTTAACAAAAGCTATCACTCCCTCCTTTCAAATGATAAGACACTTGTTCAAATTTTTGAAGAAAAATTATGAATACATATCTAACAAGCAGGGTTTCCTTTGAAGAGATGAACGAGCTTGTTTGCAAGCATCCTAGCATGAACGACTTGGCCATGGGCCCCTTTGAGGAAATGGAGCCAACTTCCACATGAATAATTTGTGGCACCATGTAAATCATGATACAATATTAGTTACTGACTTCGCTTCACACTATCTTAGGGCATCTCTTTTCTATTGTTCTTTTTCTATTGAACAATGGAATGTCTTTCATAGAGGCATGTATCATTTTGACATGGCTTTAATATGGTGAATTACATCTTGTTTCTAGATAACCTGTGAATTTATCATTGGATGTCTATTGTAAATGTAAAATAAAAAAGCAAAGTACATTTGTAGCAGTGAGCAAGAAGTAGTGATTGTACCAAGTAGTGGAACCACAAATCATATATGTGTTACATGGTACAATTACTTGTTATGCACATACTCTTGTATAATACACTTGTTTGTGAATTTTTTCCTTGATGTGAGTGCATGTTTCCTACCCCTAAGAAGCTATTGATTAATATGATCTCTTTTTCTATCATGTACCTAGATACGAGGCAACCAACAACTCATGGCTTCAAAGACTTGCATGAAGGTTTTTGAGCATAAATCTAGTGAGAAAGTGATTTTGGGGTATGTCTGAGTTGTAGCTGATTCCTCATACAGTGCAATATGACAAGAGATAATACAAGATGGGGTTATTTGTGGTTTGTTTAAATTTATCATTGAAGATGAAGATGAAAATAATGGATGTTGCACACTAAACCCAATACAAGAAGAACATTCGCATGTAGAAAATGTCAAATTTATCACTATAAGGAGGGATTCAATCATAGTAGACGAGATTGGGGGTGAGGTTTGGCCCAAAAGCGGATATGCAAGGAACTGAGTGATATTGTAGAAGTTACAAGCTTCAAAGCAAGCAATAAAGCTATGCACAATCTAGTTGATAACCCAAGAAAACTATAAATAAGTTCAAGAGCACGTTGCTTTCAAAGTCTACACTTGAAAGTTGGCTAGCCCAATGTGAGAGTACTCGCAAGAAGTTGAGGGAGCTCAATTCACCAAGAGATGATAAGTTTGAGCTTACCATGGAAGATCTAGATGGTGGACCCTTGGTTCGAGTATGGTGCCATGAATGTGGATCTCCTTATGGATTAGGAGTAAGAGGTAGGCAATCCTCCTACTCATGCCTTTCCAATTTCATGAGAACCCATGTATTGGAGGATCAAGCACATCAAAGAAGGTATCTAATGAACCAAGGGTTGAAGGTCGGAACGATATCTAACTCAAAGGACATAGAAGAAAGCAATGAAGATGACATGACAATGATTTTAGCTACTTTAGAGGATATGAATATTTTCAATAGCACTCATGAAAGCAAGTCACTTTTTTCTAAAAATTGAGACCTTGAATAAACCATTTTTTTAATATGTAGCAGTTGCTAGTTTAGGAAAGAACTGTAATTCAGTTTTGTTTAACGACCGCATGTGCAATAATTTTATAGATGATCCCTAATCCCTTTGGATATTAGCTTTGTGACTTTCAACTTGAAATCATGCAAGATCTAATTTTGAGCTCGTTGAGGCAACCTTGCATGATTATGAATACAAAGGAAGAGTAAGAGTTGTATGTAAGTATGATTAAAAGTGGTTGCACTTGTGTCCTCGAAGACCAAACTTGCAAACATTCCTTACAGAGCATGTAAAGTCAAAGTCTCACATCATGGCTATATCCAAAAAATCATCCACCAACCAATTAGTTTCAGCAAATGCTCGAGGAAGACCAAGAAATGTTTTTGAGGTGGATCCACGACAAAAGTCATTGGGTGCCTTTCTCCAATCAACCCAAAAAAGTGCAACACCAATAGATTTGGAAACACCTTCTACTTGTACAGGTGACACAAGCATTTCTCCTTCATGTGAGTTGAGTTTGCTTTGTTGGGGACTATGAAAAAGAACTGTAACTTACAAAGGTTGTGATTCAAATATAAAATCTATGCTACATGACCTTAAATAGGGGAATGTGTGGTATCCAGAGCCATACACAAAAGTTACCTTATATGACCAGTCTATTGAAATCAAGGTTGATGGATGATGTAGGCATGTGAATTGTCTTCGTATTTCGTATGGTGGAAAGCCCTTTGAATATTTCACTTGTGAATATTGTTGATAAATATGACCTATCCTAAGTCATATCCTATGGTTGTATGTATCTAAAGTAGGAGCATATATAAAGTGTCCTTAAGTTGAGGGTATCTATCACTTTGAGGATACCACGTGTAGTAGACTATGAGAATGCAAGAATGATGAAGAAGAAGATGATGAACATGGAAAATGGTTAAGTCTCCATATCCCATGCCATCCACTCTCCGTTGCGCATCTCTCCCTCTCTCTTTTCATTTGGTATCAGAGCTTGAGTACAGGAGCTCAAGATTGGAGTGAGGAGCGCATCGAATCGAGGTCTACATTGAGGTTCTAGCTTGCTTTCCACCATTGAAATCAAGTAGTACTAGTCTCAATCTAAGCCACCCAAAGCAGGTACCGGGCTTGAGAGAACCATTGAGGCTCAAATTTTGAGCCATTGAGCTCATTTTGGATGCATACTAGAAGAGTCATAGACAAAATTGTCGGAGAAGAATGTCAAGATTGTGGGAGAGAAGGAAGGAGTCTCACTTGTAGCTTTCTTGCTTGCAGAATGGGGGAATACACACAGAGGTGGAGGCTGAAAACAGTTTTCCTCTTCTTAGTTGTGTAAGCCAAAAAGAACCCCAGTACAAGGAAATAGAATAACCCTATATATGGGTCTCAAACCAAACTCAATTAACTAGGGTGGCATACTAACTAAGCCACGAACTAGAGTAGATAAGGATAGCTATCATGTAGCTATTATTCAGGGGCGGTGTACCAACCGCATCTGCAACTGACACGTCGATGACATAAATGCACAACGGTCACCCCGGCATATCACGAGTGGAGCTCGATATCTCAACACTCCCCCTCGAGCTCAATCCCAATTCCTGCACACCAAGCAGGTCTCTGAACTTGCGCAGCTTCTCTGCGCCCAATGCCTTCGTAAATATGTCAGCTACCTGATCCTCTGTGCTGACATAAACTAGATCAATAAGACCTAGTAAGACCCTCTCCGGCACATAGTGATAATGCACCTTAATGTGCTTTGTTCTAGCATGATAGACTGGGTTATTTGCCAAGTGTATACTACTCATGTTGTCACAATAAATGACAACTGGCCCATCTGTAGGCTAATGCATATCATAAAGTAGCTTATGCAACCAAGCTACCTCACATGCAGCCATTGCTACACCCCTGTACTCGGCCTCTGTGCTCGACAAGGCAACTGTAGGCTGTTTCTTGCTGCTCCAAGTGACTGCAGCACTCCCAAAAGAGAACACATATCCACTCGTAGATCATCTATCAGAAATACTACGAGCCCAATCAGCATCAGTGTATCCATGTAGCTGTATCTGAATCTTAGTATCATAAAATAGTCCATACTGCAATGTGGACTTCACATACTTGAGTATGCATCTAGCCGCATCCAAATGCGGTTTCCTTGGAGCCTGCATAAACTGACTTACCAATCCAACAGCATAGCTCAAATCTGGCCTGGTAATAGTCATATAAATCAAACTTCCTACTATGCATCTGTACATAGTAGGGTCTTCCAGAAGCTCACCTGCATCTGCGCTCAACTTTACATTCTGCTCCAAAGGAACTGAAATAGGCTTACAGCCTATCATCCCATATTTGGACAGCATGTCCAATCCATACTGCCTCTGCAAGAGCTGTATCCCACTTGGTGATCTAATCACCTCAATGCCCAAGAAATAACGCAGCTCTCCCAAATCCTTCATCTCAAACTTTTGCTTCAATAGCATTTTCACATGAAGGATATCTTCATCACTGTCACCTGTCATAATCAAATCATCAACATAAATGACAAGTAGCATAATACCTTTCTCTGTTTTTCTCACATAAAGTGAGAAATCTGCCTTGGAAATCTGAAAGCCAATAGTGACAAGATACTGTCCTATCTTGTCAGACCATGCTCTAGGTGCTTGCTTCAAGCCATACAAAGCTTTCTTCAACCTACAAACAAACTCAGGATGAACAGCATGCATATAACCTGGTGGCTGCTCCATATAAACCTCTTCTTGCAAATCACCATGCAAGAAGGCATTCTTTACATCCATCTGATGTAAAGACCATTCCTTTGATGCAGCCATAGCAATGACTGCTCTTACGGTTGCCATCCTTGCAACGGGACTGAATGTTTCTTCATAGTCAATGCCATATGTTTGTGCATACCCCTTGACTAGTAATCTTGCCTTGTATCTGTTCACAGAACCATCTGCGTTGTGCTTCACCTTATAAACCCACTTATAGCCAATTACATTTTTACCTTTAGGCAGAGGTACCAATTCCCATGTAGCATTTGCTTCCAAGGCATCCATTTCTTCATCCATGGCTTTCTCTCATTTTTCTTTTCCCATGGCTTGCTCAAAAGAAGTGGGTTCTGGTTCCTGTATCACTTTGACCATATATACATAGTGAATGGCTGTAAATCCATCATATTTCAGCCTATCCACAGGATACCTAGCTCTGGTAGACCTGCACAAAGTAGGTTCACTCCCAGATGCTCTCAAAACATCCCTAGTCTTCCTTACTCTAGGTGTAACAATAGAAGGAATACCCAACTCATCATCAATGCTATGTTCTGAGCCATTGGATTCACCATCCACATAAGAGTGACCTGCATTCACATCAAACATGAGCTGATCAACCTTCTCTTTTCCTTTTCGTGATACATGCATACCACTATCTGCATTGCTTTGAGAAGATTCTCCTGATCTCAATCTGCCTGTCCATGGTGAAGAATGTGAACCACTGCTAGAGGATGCTCCAGGTCCACTAATATTTTGTGACTGCTGCTGTGAATTCTGTGCAGCATTACCATTTTGTGCATCTATATCATCAATCACATTTACTAGTTTATACCAGCTACTCATCTCATCAAAAACAACATCTCTGCTCACTATAAACTTACGAGTAGAAGGGTTATAGCATCTATACCCTTTTTGCTGCAGAGAGTAACCAATAAAGATGCACTTTTCAGCTTTTGGATCCAACTTGGATCTCAACTCATCTGGCACATGTACATAGGCAATGCAACCAAAAATTTTCAAATGAGAAATATCTGGTTTCCTACCAATATACCTCTCCTCTGGAGTCATCCCATGTATTGCTACAGTGGGAGTCCTGTTCATTATGTAGACTGCTGTAGCAACTGCCTCAGCCCAATAAAAATCTGGTAGGTCTTTTTCATTGAGCATGGCACGAGATACCTCTCCAATATGCCTATTTTTCCTTTTTGCAATTCCATTTTGTTGTGGGGTATGACTACATGAATATTGCTGCTTTATGCCATGCTCCTGCAGGAACCTTGCAAACTCATTTGAGAGGTACTCTCCCCCTCCATCTGACCTTAGGCATTTTATTTGCAGGCCTGTTTCTTCTTCAACCATAGCTTTAAGAGTTTTAAAATGCCCAAAAACTTCACTTTTCTTTTTCATAAAATACACCCAAACTTTTCTGTTATAGTCATCAATAAAAGTGACAAAATAATGACAGCCTCCAAGAGATGCAGCTTTAGTAGTCCACACATCAGAGTGGATTAATTCCAATGGCTTCTTACTCTCTTGAACATGTCTAGGAAATGGTTTCCTTGCCTGTTTTCCAAACTGATAGGCTTCACATACTTTATGCATTTCTGCAACCTTGAATTTAGGCAATCCTGCAACAATATTTTGGGCCTGCATTGATTTAAGTCGCTATACATTAGCATGACCAATGTGTTTATGCTAGATATCAATATCTGCAACTACACCGATCCCATGTGCAAACATTGCTGCACTCAATTCAGGCATGTCTACATCCAACGTAAACATTCTGCTCTTCTTCTTTCCTTTTGCTATCAAGTGACCTTTATTTTTCATATCCTTAACAAAGCATCCATGAGGATTAAATTTGACCTGCAAGCCCTGCTCAACCATTTGACCAACAGAAATGAGATTCTTGGTGATATTCGGGACATGAAATACATCGGACAGGTATTTCTTTTTCCCATCCTGCATAGACAAAGGAATTTTTCCAATCTGCACAATAGGATATGCAGTATCATCACCAGTCTCCACAAATCCTGGTTTTTCCATTTTTCTTGCATCCTCCATCCATTCTGCATGACCTGTCATGTGGTTTGATGCACCTGAGTCAACATACCATACATCGTTGCTTTCTTCTGTACTTGTCACAAAATTGTTCATGTGCTGCACCATAAACAAATGCTCATTTCTGTCATCACCCTGTCTACTAGAAGATGCATAATTCCCTTGTTGCAATTTTCCATTCATGATGTCATTATGCTTTTTATAGCAGTCTTTAGCCATATGACCCATTTTACCACAGTAGTAGCATTCAACATTGCTGTTTGCATTTTGGCCTCTTTGCCATCCACCACGACCTCTTTGGCTCCCCCTACCTCTAGAGTTACCATGTCCTCCTCCATAGGACTGGTTTTCTTGATTTTGCTGCATATTCTGATTTCTACCACGGCCTCCAAATCGGCGTCCTCTACCTCTGCCTCTACCTCTTCCAGCATTTGAGTAGAAGACAATTTCTTTTGAAGTTCCTCCTGAAGAAGATGCACCACCATTTCTCTGCTCCTCTGAAATTAGAAGAGCAATCAACTCCTCAAAATCAGGAAATCTTTCACGAACTGAAATAGATGTCCGAAACTGTGCATAATCCTTTCCTAGACCATTCAAGGTCACAGAAACTAAATCATCATCTTCCCCACTGGCGACCCAATGGAAGCAAGTGCATCTCCAATCTTCTTCACCTTCATGTGATAGTCATTGATGCTCATCTTTTCTCTTTGCACATTATGCAACTCTTGCTTGAGCTGCATTTTCCTGGCTTGCGTATTTGTGCTATACATTTTTGACAAAGTATCCCATGCCTCCTTTGGTGTACTTGCATCCTGAATATGCACAATTATAGAGTCTGAAATACTGATAGATAGCCAGTACATAACTTTCCTGGCTCTCTCATGCCTTGCTTTGAATGCCTGCATTTGCTGTTGATTGGGAACATCAAGAAGAACTGGTTCTTCTTCATTTCCTGCAACAAATTCCCAATATCGTTTTCCCATAAGGAAATTCGTCATTCTAAACTTCCATGCTTGGAAGTTGTTCTTGTCAAGCTTTTCAGTTACAATCTGTGAAAGAGAATCAGATGCCATTACAGAATACTACAAAAAAATTATGTTACTGCAAAGAACACAGCTTTAGCCTCACAAGGGCAAATCTGCAAAACTGACGAAAGTGGTATTTAACCACACAGTCACTTCCTAGTGACGATTTTGCATCAACAAGCAACAAGGATGATTCTGTAACTCCCAACGTCTTTGCGCACAGGCATACGATGCAATTTCTACAGTAACTTTTCACCGACCTGTAGAACAATGGCTGCACAGCATAAAACTGGGCCTTTTCCTGAGTGCGTGCAGAAAACTTTCGCCTCCAAAACAAGCCCCGAAATGGCCTCAAATCAAAAAAACAGGGTTGCCGTAGGCTAAGGCCCTCGCCCGCAGCATATACTGCCCTCTTGCTTCACCACAAAGGGCGTCTTAACCTGAGACAATGCACTCTTGCAATTTCCGCCTGTGCTACCTGTAGAGATCTACTTCCAAAACCGAAAATGAAAGAAACACTGCTCCTCTTACCAGAACACTGCGAGCTTGGCTTGCTTTCTTGAGCTCCTTACCACGAACAAGGCACTGATACCATGTCAAGATTGTGGGAGAGAAGGAAGGAGTCTCACTTGTAGCTTTCTTGCTTGTAGAATGGGGGAATACACACAGAGGTGGAGGCTGAAAATAGTTTTCCTCTTCTTAGTTGTGTAAGCCAAAAAGAACTCAAGTACAAGGAAATAGAAGAACCCTATATATGGGTCTCAAACCAAACTCAATTAACTAGGGTGGCATACTAACTAAGCCACGAACTAGAGTAGATAAGGATAGCTATCATGTAGCTATTATTCATGGGCGGTGTACCAATCGCATCTGCAACAACTGACACGTCGGTGACATAAATGCACAACGGTCACCCTGGTATATCACGAGTGGAGCTCGATATCTCAACAAAGAAAGACCCCAAAACCCAAAAAAGAGAAAAGGGAAGGGAGATGAGGAAGTCGTGCCACCTCGCATGGCAAGAGAGGTGTTAGAAACAGTGATAGAAGGATCAAGGCATTATATTCTATTTACTTCTTGATTTGATTCACGAGAACCCATAGAGAAATTCGCAGACCAGCAAGCTAAAGCATGTCATCGACGCATCTGACCTGCCTTTTTTCTAGGGCAAGGAAGCTCAATTCCTGAGAAGGAAGAGCATCTTGTTGTTGGAGCCCAGGGGGGACAGAAAAAGCAAAGCACAGACCATTCTATGGCCGTTTGACGTTTCCTTCCCTAAAGACTTGTATGTGTGCCAAAGACATAGAAATTCACATATAAGAAGATGTGCGGACCAGGCAGAAGAGGAAAGCAATAGCACGGACTGAGTTAGAAAATCGATGCCATGAATAGTCACCGTCAGCTCATGCTAATTTATTTTTCCTTCTAGATAGGCTTTAGTAACCTTAAACACTAAGGCTTATAATTAATAACTACCGTGTGTTCACATTGGACATTCAAAACTAGTTATTTTTAGGATTCAAACTGGAGTGACCATGACCTAGTTATTCTCTGAACCGGTTCACAGTTAGAGATTTCACACTGTTGCAAAGCTAAACTGGATTTGAAGGTCAAAAAGGCGGGTTTCTATGTAACTTATGGGAGGCTATTTGGAGGTCAATCTTTGCTCAAAAAATTCTGGGAAATTTTCTATAGCTTCAACTTGATATGTACTTCTAGGTTGGCACAAAAAATTGCATAAAAATTGCAAGAAAAATTGTCGATTTTAGACTCCTGTTTTGATGCATTTTGGGTCATACGGACATTGTTTGGGATCCAATTTGGATGGTTCTTGTTGGGAACTGAATGTATGACATGTTGGCATCATGGATGGATGCATATGATAGTTTTTGGACACCTGTATGATAGCCATATTGCTGGAAGCTATTTTTAGATGCATTTTTGGGCCATTTTTTATGCTTTTTGGTCTCGGATTGGACCATTGATGTTCCGAATTGGGGCATCCTGCTAAATACCATTTGTGGACAGTTTGTATTGCTGGGTTTTTTTATTTTTAGTATCCATAATGTCTGGCACGGCACAAATCACTCAGATTGTGGGAGACAAATTGATCAAAGATAAAATATAGTGTTTGGTCTTAAAGGATGGAGAATTTTTTGATGGGTAGAGGTCTATGGGACCTCATAACAGGTGATGATGAATGTCCAAAAGTTCGTGAACATCAATTGAAGAGAAAGAGAAAGTGTACAAAGATTGGACAAGGAAGAATAGGAAGGTTTTACATTGGATCTCCATATGTATTTCATAAACCTTGATTCCTCATATAAAAAAGGCAAGTACTTGTAAGGAGGCATGGGAAATCATATAAAAATGTATGGAGCATGTACAGAGGCTTGTAAGATACAACTCAAGCACAGATTACATGGTGCATGGAGAGGCAATCGCAGTATCAGTAACTATGTGGTAGAAATCAAGCAAATTGCAGAAGACCTTGCATCCATTAATGCACCTATTGATGATGATGATTTAGTGTCAATGACAATAAATGGACTTGGACCAGCTATCAAATCTTTGGATACCTCTCTTTTAGTTAGAGGAGGCTCTATGCCTAACTTTTAGGAGCTTATTGGATTGCTACTTACAAAAGAAATCAAGTTGGGATTGAATGCATCTAGAAGTGGCAAAAATGCAGGTGGAGACAAATGTTTTCTATCACCAGAGAGGTCGTGTCAGCTCATCTGGAGCTAGAGGCTCTTCACTTGGTCATGGTAATTATGGTTTTGCTCGTGGAAGAGGTAACTTTGATCGTAGTGACTTCATGCATAGAGGCAAGGGGAGATCTTTCCCTAGAGGTAAAGGACAGTCTAGTCCTTCACAGAGAGATGGCACTTGTCATTATTGTGGGTAGTTTGGTCATTTTGAGAGGGATTGTTATCATAAATAGAATGCCATGTCTAGGGATCGTGGAAGGGCCGAATATAGGCACTATGCAAGCACTTATGGTGGTACAGGTTATGGACCTAGAGGTGGATCGCCTAGAGGTCACCTATTTGCTATGGAGCATGTGCTTGGAAGCATGGCTCACTCTCCTCGTGAGAAGGACTAGTTTTTGGATTCAAGAGCTACAAACCACATGACTCATCATGCTGAGTGGTTTGATAGTAGCAAGGAGCAGATGCAGAACAAGGAATATGTTGCCACTGGTGATGATACTTTACATAAAATTACTCATATTGGTAGTGTGTCACTTGTTACTAAAGATGGGATTGGGAATAAGCTTGGTGATGTACTTTATGTGCCCAAAATAACTAAGAACTTAGCATCAGTTGGTCAAATGACAAATCAAGGATTGCATGTGAGATTCAATAAGTTTGGATGTTTCATTGAAGAGTTCCATAATGGAAGAACTGGCAAGGTGATTGCTCATGGTAGAAAGAAAGGGAGATTATTTGCTCTGGATGCAAGTACTCCAGTGATTCAAAACTCTATGTATGTTGAGAAAGGACATGGGCAAGACAAGGATGTGGAACTATGGCATAGAAAAATTGGTCATGTCAATTTGCAAAGATTGAAGCAAATGCAATCGAGACAGATCGTCTGTGGTCTACCACATTTTGGATATGTGAATTTTGATCATGTATGTGAGTCTTGTCAATTTGGCAAGAAATCCAGATTGCCATTTCCAAAGAGGGGAGAATAAGCTACTATCCGTTGGAAACAATACACTCAGATATTTGGGGCCCATGTTAGAATGTTTCCATGAGCGGAAGATGTAGATTCTATATTACTTTCATTTATGATTTTAGTAGAATGACTTGGGTGTACTTTAAGTAGCATTAAAGTGAAGCATTTGAAAAGTTCTTGGAATTTAAATCTATGGCTGAAAAGTAGTTTGGATGCTACATAAAATGTTTGAGGTTAGATAATGGTGGAGAGTACATGTCATATGAGTTTTGTGACTTCTTGAGAGATCATGGTATCAAAAGGCAACTGACATGCAGGTACACAACTCAACAAAATTGTGTGGCTGAAAGGAAGAATCGGATCATTGCAAAGGTTGCAAGGGCAATGATGAACCAAATGAACATGCCATTGTCATATTGGGCAGAAGCAATGCATACTGTAGTTCACATTATGAATAGAACACCTACAGCCTTGACTCATAATATGTCGCCATATGAGAAAATTTATGGCAGGACACCCACTGTTGTATATTTTAGATTCTTTGGATGTGCTTGTTATGTTCATGTTCCGGATTATTTGAGAAATAAGATGGAACCAAAGGCTATAAAATGCATTTTCCTTGGATATCTTAATGAGAAGAAGGGATAAAAATGCTATGGTCCAATGAGTAAGGAAGTATACATAAGCAAGGATGTCAGATTCAGTGAATATGAATCATGGTACAAGCCCAAAATTGTAGTGGATGTTGATTCCTATGAAAGTAGTGATGATGATGGCTATGGAAGGAAAATTTCAGCAAACAACAAGGCTGAAAATCAACATGTGGAAGATGCTTCAAGACCTCAAGAGAATGTGGAAAGCAATGGCAGTTACAGTCCATGGAGTGGTAGATTGAGAAGTGCACAAAGGAGTGCAGAAGTTGTGAAAGGAAAGAGACCTATGGCTGAAATTTTAGAAGATGAATCTATAGATGATAAATATGGCATTCCGCATGTTAAAACACCTGGCACTAGAAGTGCAAGAAAGTATGTTCCACCATACACTAGAGTAGTTGAGATACATGGTAGTGCACCTCAATTGAGAAGGTCAGAAAGGGTAAGATATCCATTAATAGATTGACTTATAATGGGTTCATGAAGATGCATTATGCATACATGGTTTCTTATGTACAACATATGGAGCCTACCTGCTTTGAAGAAGTAGTAGAGAGCAAAGAGTGGAGACAAGCAATGGATGAAGAGATGGATGCACTAAGGAAATACAAGACTTGGGATTTGGTGAAATTACCTCATGGCAAGAAATCCATTGGATGTAAATGGGTTTATAAGGTCAACAAATGTAAGTCGGATGGTTCCCTTGAGAGGTATAAAGCAAGGCTAGTTGCAAAAGGATATGCACGAACTTATGGTTTGGACTATGAAGAAACATTCAGTTCAGTAGCTAAAATGATGACAATGAGATCAATAATTGCCTTGGCTTCTATTTATGGTTGGAAACTTTATCAAATGGATGTGAAAAATGCATTTTTGAATGGCAACTTAGAAGAGGAAGTGTACATGGATCAGCAACCCGAGGGCTATGTAGATCCAAAATACCCACATTATGTATGCAAGTTGAAGAAAGCTTTATATGGATTGAAGCAAGCACCAAGAGCATGGTGTGATAGAATCACCAAAGTCTTATGCAATATGGGATTTCAGCAAAGCAAAGTTGATTATTCACTTTATGTGAGGCATATAGAAGATAGTATGGTTATTGTTGTCATCTATGTTGATGATCTCATTATTACATGTACACTTGAGAAGGAGATTACTGAATTCAAGCATGGATTACATAAAGAGTTTGATATAAAGGACCTTGGTTTGTTGAGATACTTCTTGGGTATTGAGGTTATTAATACCCCTCATGGTATATGGTTGATATAAAGGCAATATGCATTGGAGATGTTGGACAAATATGGCATGACAAGATGCAAACCAGTTGATACACCATTGGATCAAAATTTTAAGTTGATGGATGATGAATCTTATGTTGAGGATGTCACTATGTTCAGAAAGATGGTTGGTAGTCTTATCTACTTGACCATTACAAGACCAGACTTGAGTTAGGTTGTTGGATTGATAAGTCAGTTTATGCAGAAACGATGCAAATTGCATTTGGATGTAGTGAGAAGAGTTCTTAGGTATGTGAAGAAGACAGTTGCCTATGGCTTGTTTTATGAAAAAGGAATCAAGCCTACATTGTTTGGATACTTGGATGCAGATTGGGCAAGTAGCTCTATGGATAGAAGATCTACTAGTGGCTATGCATTCTCATTTGGTTCAACCATGGTAAGTTGGAGCAGTAAGAAGAAACCTATAGTTGCTCTATCAAGCATTGAAGCAGAGTATAGAGAGATTGAATTGGCACATGTGAGCAGACATGGCTGAGATTGATTTTATATGACATGGGAATAGAGATTGATGATGGAGTCATTATGTATTGTGACAATGTTAGCAGCATTATGTTGGGAATGAACCCAATCTACCATGTAAGGACAAAACACATAGAAGTGCACTATCACTTCATTAGAGAAAAAGTCATTGATGGAGAGATTGACTTGGTCCATGTGAAAACAAATGACCAAGTTGCCGATATCTTTACCAAAGCATTAGGTAAAGATAAGTTTGAGTACTTCAGGAGTGCACTTTGAGTCTTATGTGTGCAAGCTCATTCTGAGCTTGAGGGGGAGTGTTGATAAATATGACATATCCTAAGTCATATCCTATGGTTGTATGTATCTAAAGTAGGAGCATATGTAAAGTGTCCTTAAGTTGAGGGTATCTATCACTTTGAGAATACCACTTGTAGTAGACTGCGAGAATGCAAGAATGATGAAGAAGAAGATGATGAACATGGAAAATGGTTGAGTCTCCATATCCCATGCCGTCCACTCTCCATTGTGCATCTCTCCCTCTCTCTTTTCAAATATTGCAAAAAAATTCCCACTTGTGATGATTTTTGCATGAGAGTGTATAGAGAGAGGGGTGCTATTGAGAAGAGAGGGGCTAGGAACATAGGAGGAGGAAGACGATTAGATTATCTTAGTGGTGAAGAGCTAAAAAAAGTGACAATTGAGACCAAGAGAAACTTGAAAGAGGCCAAGAGGGAGCTATGGTGGTTGCGAGTAAGAGTTTTTTTGCTTTCTGTGAGGATCAAGTCCCTAAAAGAAGCAAACTTTGAATGCCTAAATAGGAAGGACGTGCGACGCTTTTGTAATAACATAGTTGAGGCCCATTGACAAGGTAAATTCAGAGGTAAACCAGTCTTGTGGGACTTTTTTCAAGATGTAGCAAGTAATGTAGTGCAAGCCAAGGACGCACAAAGATTCACTGAGTCTACAAAGACCATGTTTGAGTTCATTAAATATTGCGGTGGGTCACGCTTGCATGACTTTTTGAGTGCCAACCTTGGAGGGCCGTCCATGTCTACTACAAAAAGGCAAGGAAATAAAGAAATTCACTTCATACCTGGAGAACATGAATACATCTTTGAGGTAGTGGGTAAGATATATATGGATGCAAAAACAAAACATGGGGTGCCATCAATGGTTCCGATCATCATCGTTGAAGATGAGACAACCATCAAACGTTGCATAAGGTAAGCCTGGATAGCTCTAACATGTTGTGGCTTACATATTTCATTACTTTCCGTTGTGTATAGAAGGTATACAATTGATAAAAATCTAAAGAAAACTTCATTTTCTGTAGGTGGAACGCAAAGGATGACACTCTTATTGGGTTCGTGGAAGTAAGGGAGAACATCGTCAATGCTATTGCAATGATACAATTATTGTGGGAGAGGGATCACAAGGTTATGACAGGATAGTGGATACCTTTCAAAACCATGTGGTGGGGAGCTATGCAAGATTTTTGATAGTAAACCCTCTCCATGAGAGTTTTCCATGACTAGCTTTGGTGGCACAAGCCACATGTAATCAATTTGATAGTGTTTTTGTTAGAAATCAATGGAGTCTTGTGGAACATTTGTGGGATGCAAAGCTAAGGGATAGAATAGGCCCGATAATTGGGCATACTTTAGATGGAGACAGTAGATGGCACAAGCTTATGCTTGAAGATTACCTTGGGAAGAACAAGGACCAATTCTTTATTAATTGGTGTGGATGGAAATTAAAAGGGAGAATTGTGGAAGGACATGTGTATGGTTTACATGATCAAGACTTTATACACTGTGGAAAAAATCTTGTTGGTCCACTTGATAGCCCTACGTGACAACTTGCAATTGGTAATGTTTGGATTACACTCAATCATGTTACAATGGTCTACGCCTCATTTTCCATCGATCAACACAAGCTATGAGATGGAGATACACAAAGAGATGACTACCAGAATTGGGTAGCTACCTAGAGGATTGCAAGCAGACAAGTGCAATATTGTCTGAGGCAATTATAGAGGAGAGAGAGAAGCATACAAGGAACTATGGTGTATTTTCATATTGTGGCTGATTACATGGATATTTTCTTGTCACCACATCTGAACTTGAGGAAGTGTGTGGTGATGGCATCCAAGGTTAGTTTCTTCTTCAGGATTTGGAGGATGTGGCTACATCAACATGCCATGTATAGCTTGAAGACAAAACTTCATGAGTAAGGAGACCTACACAAGTATTCAACTTTCATGCCATTTTTTTGTGCTTCTCATAAAGATGTTTCGTGAACTTTTTTTGGATCTCAAGTGTCATTTACATCTCAGTGGATCAAGTGCAGCTGAATTTTATTTTAGTAAAATTGGAGGTATGGTGGGACAAGAAAGAACCTTTGACTTCGGAGACCTTTTGCATAGTGTCGTTAGTTTGAATAAGATCGCCATACATGAATTAGTTCAAATGGGCTAATCTTCTCAAGGGCTCACAAGAAGCAGGAGCATATATGGAAGTGTTTGAATACATAAGAAAATGTTTCAAAGGCAGATCTAGGTAACTATGAATGTGTGTCTTTAGACGAAATAATAGTAGATGCATTGAAAGAGGGCTTGCAACAACCACAAACATTGTGTCAATCATTAGGATTGAAACCCAGCAAGGCAAATAACTTAAAGTGGTGGTCAAAGCCTTGGGAGGATACAAATTCTACGTGGTCAAAGATAGACGATGAAATGGGGGAGGCTAATGAATATTAGTGATGAAGAACAATTAGAGAATTCACATGGGGATGATGACATCGTTGCTCTTAGTGAGATTCAACATGAAATTTATGGGCTCTTAGATGAGGTTCACGGCTCAAGTATCATTACAGAAAGTGAGAAGATCAACCCAACAGTGGAAGTTGATGGAAATTATATCTTCAAGACTACATTGGTCATTGAATGGGAGTTCAACTTTGTCAAAGGATTGATTGACAAGAGTGAGGCAAGGTGTCTACTTTGACCCTAAACTAAAATCACAATCATCAAGCAATGTGAATTTCTTTGGGATAGGTTTTGATTTTGTAGTATATTTTGTATATGATAGACAAGATCAAGGAAGTGGTAAGCATCCAAAGAGAGATGGAAAAGCCACAAACTTGAATAAAATGGATGGGTCTCATAGCACATGGTACATTGGCAGGGTCCAGAAGATGAGGAAAAAAGTAGGAGGTAGATATGTGGATTGTAAACAAGGCTTTGATTTGACAGATCAACCTCAAGGCATAGAAGTTCAGCTTGGTTGGTACTAGAGGGTGAAAGGATCACCTATGTTCAGATATGACTTAACTGACTTGAACATGATTTCCATAGAGTCGATGATCGCATTGGAAAATTAATATACAATCCATCAAATGAAAAGATATCAACTAGGTCTGAATGATTATAAGTTGTTTAATGACTTTCTCAAGTGTGTTGAGTAATCACGTGTGTGCTCAAAGTAACTGATTTCAATTTGCCACTTGGATTCATCTAAGAGATCCTAGAGTGGTTTGAAGTTTGCAGCTGGATTGCCAACTAGCTTGTCCGTTAAGTATTCCAGTATCTCCTAGAGTTCCCTTTTGTTAGTTGGGACTTGGAAGTTGATAGGCTTAGGTTTCCCACGAAGGGTTCTTGCCATCATGCAGACTGGTACGGAGGGTGTGTCGTTAGACTTACTGATTGTTTTGATGGCTTGCTCATACACCTCATGATCTGAGAACGGCAGGTCGATTGTAGCAAGGATGTGCATCCAATCTCGCTCGTTCTCTGGCATCTTGACGTGGGTGTTACCCTTGAGCATAGCAGAGATGTCATCTAAGTCGACTCTTGTGAGGTCTTTCAAGTGTCCATCTCTATTCTCACTGCATCCGTTCTATTGCCAAGGAAGATCAAGCCGTTACCCCAATCTTCGATGACTCTAGCATTGCGCATCAAGGGTTGGCCTAATAGGATATCGTAGTCCACTCCCTTCATGACTATAAAGTCCACAGAGAATTGGACACTTGTGATCTTCACTAGCCAATTCTTAAGCACCCCGAATGGCTTGACTCTCATACCATTTGCTAATGTGACATTAAACCTAGCAGTTTCGACAAGCGGGTTTCCCCAATTTTGAAGCACCGCGTGGCTAAGCACGCTAACCCGAGCTTCCGTGTCCACGATTCCCTTTCTCGTTGTATCGCCTAGGGCTAGAACTGGTAAGACTGCATGCATATCGAAACCTTCCCAGAAGGCATTGACATGTAAGGATTTAGGCATAGAGTGCAGCGTCAAACTCGGTATTTGTGTCTTTGCATCATAGTCATGAGGGTCTGCCGTGACCTACTCTCATGACGCTTCAACCCACTGCTTAAGATCTTGCCATAGGGTGGGATGCTGCCTAAGCAGATCTCCCAGGCTAAGTGTTACAAGGGTAGTCACCAATGTGGTTAGGAGATCGTTGGCTACTCGTCTTTCTCATAACTTGGATTGTCCTGGCCAATAGCCGTGACTAATCTGTAGCCCTGTAGCATCAAGGCTTGGCCTTAGCAACACTGCTTGTGGTGCAGTTGCTTCTCCCGACTTTGGTTGAGGAGGTGAGATTGGCGTGCTTATGCTAAAGAGATCATCGATCTCATCCTCTATGATGGGCTCAGTGTCTTTTAGATGCTCTTGAGCCTCTTTGACCCATTCCTTCACTTTTTCTATGGCCTCTAAATGTCGCTTCGGATGCGGGTATTCCCCTACCTTGGCACTTCCCTTTTCAGCTGTCTTAGGGGTTGAAGTCCCTGCCTCTACGTCAGAGACCTTCTTTCCAACAGGCAAAGTTGTAGCACTCTCCATTTTTAGTGCAATTTTAGCTTCCGACCTCTTCTTCTTCCACCTGCGACTTTTCCTCCCTATCGAAGAAGCTGCATCAAGGTTGCTAGGTCCTGGCAGTGATATGCGGCATACTTTGTCTGGGCATGGGTCATGACCCGCAATGGGATAGGTGTAGCCTCCCCATCAAGGTTCTCGACAGCAAACAGCCCCAATGGGACAGATGGTATGTTGGCTGAGTTAGAAGACAGCTTTCACTTTGGGCAATCAACGAAGAGATGAGTGATTCCGCACTCAGCACACCTTTGGTCAGCCTTGTCTCTATTTTGCTGCTCCCTTTCATGGCAGCGTGATGAGACATGACCTGGGTGACCACAAGTCCAATAGTGATTGGATCTTGCGTCTGCCCTCCTAGGCCTCTACCTCGTCCTCTTCCTAACACCATCACTAGCATGGGGTGATAATCCATGAAGACAGCGTTGCCCTCATCGTCATGCGAGACGTAAGGGCATATGTAAGTTTCTTCCTCATTTGGTTCTTCCACATAGTGGACTGGAGCATCGCTCAGTGGATGGGTCACGTAAGGACCAGGTGGTCTGGGTATGTCGGTAGGGTTTATGTCCATCCTAGGAACAGCTGGCTTAATGTCGCTAGGTGCAAGAAGGGCCAATGGGGCTCCCCATCCGAAGAATGGTTGCGGCCTGTTCACTAGGTAAGGCTGGCCATAGGGTTGCGAGTACAGAAGTCTTCTTGGTAATCTACAATGCGTGACGTCATGACCGAACCTACCGCAGTTAGCACAAGGTCTTGACCTAGGGTCTTGACACTCGGCTGGCAAGTGGTTTCTGCCACAGTACACGCATTGGACGTGTGGGCGCGTTGGTCATCTCAACATGTCTTACAACTTGGCTAACTCCATCTTTACATTAGCCAAGTCTTGGTTCATCTCGGTGGCCTTCCCCTTATCTTGGGATGATGGGACTGATTGCTCACTAGAGGCTGATGCTCTCTCTGAGCTTCGCGAGTTGGTCTCTTCTAGGTTCGAGCTCCTGGAGCTCCGCTCTTTCAGCTGATCATCGACTCTGATGGCTTCCTCAAACACTCTAGCTAGCGTGTCTTGCTACAAGCTCAAATTGCCTACCAAAGCCTTATATAACTCCTCGTCTCGAATTCCACTTATGAATATAGTCGAAACTACTCTTTCAGTCGGTCACTCGCCCATGAGGATTCTCTTGAAGAGACTCCTCACGTGGGTTACGTATTGGAAGAGAGAGGAAGAGAGACAATGTAATGGAACAGCAGCCTGACCTTCAGGTCGTTCATCATCTTCCACTATTTCATAGACTACTAACATAGCATAAGTATATACAATAGTACTAAGGTCTATAGGACCATTCACACTAGGTCTAAGACCACCAACTTATTTAATGTCCCACACTTGCTGATACAACTGGACAAGACTAATGTCGGTCATACATACTATGAGCTTGATATTCTAACACTCCCCCTCAAGCTCAAATCATCTAATGAACTCCAAGTAGCTGTTTGAAACTACTAAACTTATCTTTACCCAAAGACTTGGTAAAGATATCTGCAACCTGTTCATCAGTCTTCACATGCATAAGATCTACTCTCCCTGCAAGAACCATCTCTCCGATAAAATGGTAGTGTACCTCTATGTGTTTTGTCCTGGCATGGTATACTAGATTCGTTGCCAGGAGTACACTACTGATATTATCACATAATAAGGTCACTGGAGCATCCACCTAAATATCCAAATCAGCCATAAGCTTGAGCAGCCATGAAATCTCACATGCTGCCAATGCAGCGCCCCTGTACTCTGCCTCAGTGCTAGACAATGCAACCGTTGGTTGCTTCTTGCTGCTCCAGCTAATCATGCCACTTCCAAGGCCAAAAGCATTACCACTCGTAGATCTGCGATCATATGAGCATCCTATCCAATCCGCATCTGTGTATCCAACTAGTTTCAAGGGCTTATCTCTCATATAGAACAGCCCATAATCTACAGTGGACTTAACATATCTCATAATCTGCCTAACAGTATCCAAATGTGGCTTCCTGGGCTTCTACATAAACTGACTTATGAGCCCAACTACATAACTCAAATCCGGTCGAGTGATGGTCAAGTAGATCAAACTTCCAACCATCTGCCTGTACATAGTCACATCCTGAATTTCAGCTCCAATGCTAATGTCCAGCTTGACATTCTGATCAAGGGGTGTATCCAATGGTTTGCATTCAGCCATGCCATACTTCTTCAGCATTTCCATGGCATAATGTTTCTGCATCAACCATAAACCATTTTCAGCCTTGATTACCTCAATACCCAAAAAGTATTTCAATTCACCTAGATCTTTCATGTCAAATTTAGATTTCAGCATCTTCATTACATGCTGTATGCCCAAGTCATCATCACTAGTGATTATCAAATCATCAACATATATGACTAGCACTACCAAGCCATTATCGGTCTTCTTTGTAAATAGGCTGTGATCAGCCCTACCAATAGTAAAACCCAACCTCTGCAAGTAGCTACTGATCCTAGCATGCCAAGCTCTCGGAGCCTGCTTCAGCCCATACAGTGCCTTTTTCAGCTTGCATACATAATGCTAAAAATCAAGGTGAACATACCCTTCTGGCTGAACCATATAGACATCCTCTGCTAAGTCACCATTAAGAAATGCATTCTTAACATCCATTTGCTATAATTTCCATCCTCTAGCAACAGCCAAAGCAATCACAGTGCGATCAAGTCCATACTGTTGGGCATACCCCTTAGAACCAGCCTGGCTTTGTACCTTTCCACACTGCCATCTGACTTGCATTTGATTTTGTAGACCCATTTGCAACCAATGGTCTTTTTTCCTTCAGGCAGTGGCACAAGATCCCATGTCTTATTTTCAGCCAAGGCATTCATTTCTTCATCCGTAGCTGCACACCAATTCTCATTTTCCACTGCTTCAGCATATGTACATGGTTCTTTGATCTCCATCACTTTTGTCATGTAAGCATAATTCTTTGCAGTGTAGCCACTATATGTCAACCTGTCAATAGGGTATCTAACCCTCTATGAGCATCTAAGCTGTGGTGCACTGCTCGATTCCCCTCTCTCATGAGGCGGAATGTACCTACTCTGCCTTGTGCCAGGCGTATAGACAATCGGAATACCAAGTTCACTGTCTAGAGTGTCAGTAGACTCATATCCACAAGTCATCCTACCATGTGTCATCATCCCATATAGATCCTCAGTAAATTTCTCTTTTCCTTTGTCCGTGACATCATATCTCCCCCTCACTGACATACTGGTATCAGTGGACGGTGAGCTCCTCAATCTCCCTGTCCATGGAGTTACTGTCTGACTACTAGGTCCTGTCATAGCAGTGCTCTGATGCATATCAACTGTAGATACATGAGTGGAAGGCATATCCAATGGCACTGTTGCCAGCGATACATTCCAAGAACCCATCTCATCAAAAATAATATCCCTACTCACCAAGGTCTCCCCGATAGAGGGATCATAGCATTTGTATGCCTTCTTCTCTTGCGAATATCCAATGAAGACACATTTATGCACTTTTGGATCCAGCTTCTTCATTTTTTCCTCTGGAATATGCACATAAGCAAGATAGCCAAAGACTTTCATGTGACTTACATCCGGCTTATAGCCATACAGCTTCTCAAACAGTGTCATCTCATGAATACCTGTAGTGGGAGTCCGATTCAAGATATACATGGCTGTCATAACAGCCTCAGCCCAATAATAGAGTGGCATTTTCTTCTCATTCATCATGGCACGAGCAGCTTCCATCAAGACCCTGTTCTTCCTTTCAACTACCCCATTTTGCTAAGGAGTGTAGCTGCAGGTAAACTGCTTACGTATGCCATTTTCAGCCAGAAGTTGTCAAACTCATTCGACACATACTCCCCACCGCTATCTGACCTCAAGCAAGAGATATAATAGTTAAATTCCTTTTCAACCTGCTTTTTAAACTGCTAAAAAATAGCAAACACCTCATCCTTTGTCTTCAGAATGTAAACCCACGTATAGCGACTGTAATCATCAATGAATGTAACATAATACTTCGAGCCTCCCATGGATGCATTATGGGCTGGCCCCCAAAAATCAGAGTGCACTAACTGCAACGGACGTGTACTCTGCCTTACATGCCTGACAAATGGCAACCTTGACTGCTTACCAAACTAGCAAGCATCACATACATGACCAATATCTGAATATTGGAACTTGGGTAAACCTGTAACAAGCTTTTTTTTCTGCATAATTTGCAGCCTTTGCAAATTTACATGCCCCACTCTCTTGTGCCAAATTTCCAAGTCTCTGATAGTGCCAGAACCATGGGCAAACATGGCTGAATTCAGCTCTGGCAAGGTAGCATCAAGAGTAAACATTCTGCCATTCCCGTGACCACGAGCTATTAACTTGCATCCATTACCAAACTCTTCAATAAAGCAACCATGCTTGTTGAACCTAACTTGCAAGTTCTGCTCCATCATCTGACCAATAGACAGTAGGTTCTTCATAATCAAAGGAACATGCAATACATCATGCAATTTTTTCTTTTTGCCATCATGAACCACAAGTGGCACTTTGCCTTTATGCTCAATGCTATGCTACGTGTCATCACCTGTACAGACATAGCCATTTTTTTCAGCCACCATATCAGTGAACCAATCACCATGAGGAGTCATATAGTTCGATGCCCCTGAATCAATATACCAAACTGCATCATCAGTGGATTTTTCAGCAACTCTGTCTTTTACATACTGCATGGCAAACAATCTATCTCTTGAAGTATCATCTGCCTGACTAGATGTAGCAAAATGCCCATGTTGTTTGCCTTTCTGATTGCCCTGCTTCTTCCAGCAGTCCTTGGCAATATGCCCATACTTTCCATAGTAATGACAATCCTTATCCTTTTTCAGATTGTCAGATGGACGCTGATGTTGCCAGGAGCCTCTACCTCTAGGGCTAGATCTCCCCCTACCTCTAAAGTTTCCACCACCTCTTGCATTCGATATCTACTGATTGTTATTGCCATAGGATGCATTTTGCTGGCCTCCTCTGCCAAATCCATAGCCTCTACCATGGTTTCCACGGCCACGTTGATTGGAATAGAAAACTCCATCCTTGTTTTTAGAACTGTTAGACCCTACAGCCAAACCAAGCTTAACCTCTTCATGGATAAGCAATGCAACCAACACATTGAAATTAGGCGTTTCAGCCCGCACAGACACAAAAGTGTCAAAAGACTTATACTCAGGCCCCAAGCCGTTCAAGGTCATAGCAACCATGTCTTCATCTTCAACCTGTGAACCAACAGATGCCAACTGATCCGCAATGGTCTTAACCTCCATGACATAATCCTGTATAGGTCTGCTCTTCCTCTCCATGTTGTTGAACTTCTGCTTCAACTGTATCTTCCTGGCACTTGTGATTGTGCCATAATACTTGACCAAAATGTCCCATGCATCCTTACGAGAGCTGCAGTTCATTATCTGTATTACCACGGCATCTGAGATACATAAAGAGAGCCAGTGCAAGACTCTACGAGCTCTTTCTATCCAAGCTCGGTGTAATCGTCTCTGATCAGCCTGGGAGCTCAGGTTCAGCTTTCGCTCCAGTCACCAACTCCCAATAGCCTTTCCCTATTAAGAAGTTCTCCATGCGGAACTTCCATATGGCATAATTGTTACTGTCAAGATTTTCCCCCACTATCTGGGTTATGTTGTCAGTCCTTTCTGCATTTGCCATATTGTACCAGACACTATTTAATCACTGCCTGACTTCCTGCAAGCCAACAAGTCACTCTGACCAACCTCAGTCCTTGACTGTTTATGACAGTTTTTTGCAACTATTCTCTGCAAAAAACCAGGGTATTTCATCCCTTTACAACCTCAAAAACATCCACAAACATGTGGTATAACCCGTAGGTACATCAGTCAGTGCATAGGCTTTGCAGGTATTGTAACTCTGTGTCATGCAAGCTTATCGCTAAAAAGAGAATACGCAGTCTGAAACCAGCAATTTTTCAGTTAACCAGCAGTGAATTTACTGTCAAAAACCACTTTAAAACATGTCATACATGCTCCAAACTTTCCTAGACATTTGCTAGTATATGTAGACAACTAGACATAGTCATACGGGCACAAAACAGTGCATATCCAACAAGTACAAGTGACATAAATCTGCTCACAGATTGTATACAACCAATAAACTGTCAAACCAATATGTATTTCAGCCCAAGAGATCCTCAAGCCACTTCATACATATGCCACTATGTGTAGGGATCAATACATAACCATACGGGCATTCGCAGACTCTCTGTCTTCAAGAAGTAATGTCAAAAAGTACATGGACTGTTTATGACCAGGCAATACACTATCAAAGCATTTGTTCTCTGATTCAGATTTTAGTTTTTAAGAGCCTTCAATGCTCATCTCAATGCTCATAGCATTCATCATATCTCGTACCATACAACTCCCTGTAGGTAACAAAAGGCATGTATTTCTTCAAGTCAATGAGTGTATAATGATGACAGTTTTATTATAGTTTTTAGCCTGTCATAAAATTTCAGATCTGAATATTTTATCTGTAAAATGCAACCCAAATGCATCAAGCTCAGTACATATGCTTCCTGAATGAACCCTCACTTCAGTAGAGCTCAAAATGCTCATCAAATGGCTTCAAAACTTCAGGAGGACTCTAATGTATGCTGCCCTATTCAATGACAATTTCCAGCCATTAAAAAATTCTAGATTTGAATATTTTTGCCACCAAGACTTCAGCTCATAAGCATATCAACCAATACATATGTCTGCATAAGCATATCTATGCTCAAATCTCATGTCGGATATACATACATGCTGTGTATTCCCTATTTGTAACAAACATGGACTATATTTCAGATCTGAAGCTTACTATTCCAGCTCATACATCAGCTCCAGACCAAGCAATGGCTTATCAAGGCATCAAAGGACCTTCCAAGAAGCATTTTCAAGCTGGAGATCAACTAGGTAGTGATTGATATCTTCATTAGCAGTAGAAAATGACCATTCAAGATCAGGTGCAAACATGCCAGTAGCCCTGGGGGTTTCAACAGTAGGTATACTCCACAAGGATAGTTGATGCTTGCTCTTGAGTGCTCAATGAAGCCTCTACAATCCTTCAAACAGGCCAGGACAACCCTCTTATATAATGACAACCCAAAATGACAAAATGCATACCTTCACAGATACAATGACAGCCTGCACAGTGTCAGCCTGCTTCTCTTCAACCACTGCCCTGAGTCTTCAGGTTGCAGGTCTTTCTCATAGCTTCATGCCTTCAAGAGCCCATCCATGATAGCTCTGATACCATATTGGAAGAGAGAGGGAGAGAGACAATGTAATGGAGCAGCAACCTGACCTTCAGGTCGTTCATCATCTTCCATTATTTCATAAACTACTAACATAACATCAGTGTATACAATAGTACTAAGGTCTGTAGGACCATTCACACTAGGTCTAAGACCACCAACTTATTTAATGTCCCACACTTGTTGATACAACTAGACAAGACTAATGTCGGTCATACATACTATGAGCTTGATATTCTAACATTATGTAGTCGCGAATGTCCTCCTTCTCTTTCTGCTTGACATTCATCAAGCGTACCAGTAGATTATCGGAGTATCCAGGCTCGGCAAATCTCTTAATGAAGAGATCCTTGAGGCCACTGAAGTTGGCTCGTTTTGTGGCATCTAGGCTTGTATACCAAGTCCTTCCCTTGTCACTAAGCAAAGCCCAAACGCTTGAGAGCGTTGAGTCAGGTCGTTGAGGCCGTTGGCTTGGCAGACTTGCTCGAACTGCTCTACAAAGCTATATGGATCATCGTGGGGTTGGTATTTGTCGAGTTGCTTGGCAACAATAGGGATTTTAGACTGGCTCTTTGAGCCTTGGTTCACTCCTAATCCTGAGAGCAGTGATGTCGCTAGTGTCGCGGCACTTTGCTCTGCTGCCGTGTTATCTAGCAGTCGCTTCATGAGAAGCTCGCTCAACGTCAAGTCTCCTTCTAGGGCTCTCTTGTGATCTGTTCGATTTCTACCTGCTAAGTTCAACACTCACTGTACCTCACGCAACTCCGTGCTTTGCCTTTGGATCCTAGCCTGCTGATCCCTATTGTATTCGACTATGCTTTGCAAAGCCTTGTGGGCTAGTTTTATCTCTTTCTCTAGGTCTACAATGATAGCGTCTGTCGTCCTGCCATGGTGCTCATACCGAGCGTGTGCATCGTAGCAATAGCCTCCGGGAAGACATTCAAGTCGAGTTTCTCATTAGACCTATGGTCTGAGCCTCCTTCTTCCATAGTCTTGTTGTCGTGCTCCACCAAGCTGTCGATCACGTTGAGTAGATTTGTCAAATCCACGTTGTTGATACCACCTGCTTGGTTCTACTTCGTGCATTGATGGTTTGTCTACGTCTTGGGTCCTCTCCTACTAGTGGGTTCCTTGAGTGGTTTATCTAAGTGAGTTCCTTTAGTTATTGAATACAATCCTCAATTTATGGTCACTCAATGTGCGTGTCGCTTCTCATGCACTTGTGCTCAATCAGGCTTTCAATTTCCTTAAGTGCATTCAAGTGTGGAAATTCAAGGTGAGTGCAGCAAACAATCTCGAAGTGTCTTATGCACTCTTGCTTTGTTTCAGGCCTGATAGGCTTGTTGGTCAATTTTCTGGCCGCCTTGATAAGGTTCACTATTTTTTTAATATAATGCCTCATTTGTTTTTTGCCAATCAGGTTTTAACTGCTCAGTGCTTTGCATCTAGGTCTCTAGGTCTCACTGCTGCCTACTTCAAGCTACTAAGCGGATGCTCCATACGATTTCGTCTATTCCGTGTGCCAGAATCAAGTTCTGAGCGTCAGAAGGACTTTCGACAGTTTGCACTGCTGAGCTCTAGCTGGGTCAGGTCAAATCTCTGAGAATTTGATAAAAATTTACACTCGGCCCAGCTAGTCCGAATTATAGGGTCTGAGTGGGTCACTCAGACGGGCCGAGGGCCGAATTTGTGACTCGGACAGGGTAGAATCGGACAGGCCGAGGCACAGACTCGAACAAAGTCGCTCGGACATGCTGGCTCTGACGGTTTGGCTCATACGGCCAGGGCAGAATTAGTCAATGGTCCAAATGGTTGACTCGGACAGGCCGAGTAGGTCTGGGCCGAGGGCCGATTAGGGTTTTGGGCCGAGTGGGCCGAATGAAAGAGGGCCGAGGGTCGATTCTGGGACTTGGCCCAGAAACAATCGCTTGGACGGGCCGAACACGGCGCGACGATGACAGCAAGAGGTCGATTTTGCTCAATTCTTGTGATTTAATCAATCATAGCAAGCATAAACCTCCAGATCCTATCTAGGGGGATAGGGGAAGGGATTCATATACTTGAATAGAGCGGTAGGCTCGTCGATGGTGCGATCAGATCGAATCGTACGATGGCTCTCTCTCTCTCTCTCTCTCTCTCTCTCTCTCTCTCTCTCTCTCTCTCTCTCTCTCTCTCTCTCTCTCTCTCTCTCTCTCTCTCTCTCTCTCTCTCTCTCTCTCTCTCTCTCTCTCTCTCTCTTTGAAATGGTCACAAATGAGCTCTCCCTTGGCTCTTGGCTCTTATACCCCTTCCCGGGTATGGTGTTGATGCCCCCAATCACTCACTTGCCGATCTTAGGCATCAAAGCGAGCTTTTTACCATTTTTTGCACGATTTTTGCCTTGTTTTGCAACAGTAAACCCTACCCTTCTCCGGTGCGATTTGCTAATCCTAACCTACGCTAAATGCAACAAGAATTGAAAGCAAAAAACTGAAATAATTTTTCCATGTTTCCCAATCATCAAACAAACAAAATATCCCAAAATACTTACTTGTTTTGAAGATCAAAAACACCCAAAATTCCTACCTATCTCAAGCTCTGTTTCGAGGATGAATCCCTTACTTCGATGCTCGATATGAGGCGCGCAAGTGCTCAAGCTTGAATCTCATGGACTGCTTATTGCTTCAAGCGTTTCAAGCGAGCTCTAATGGCTATCTCTCACCTAACCGATGCATCATCGATCCTATGAGTGTAGTGAGCTTACCTTGATGCCGATACGAGTTGCCTCCTCTCTCGCACACTCCGATAGCTTCACGATCCTAGATGCGAGCTCAAGCATCCTCAAGCCTCCTCCATCTCCAAGCTCCATCCTCCATAGCCGCGTGCACGAGATAAGAGAAGAGAAAAGAAGAAGAGAAGAGGAGATGGTGAAGAGCTTCACCCTCTTGATCCCTCACTCTCACACACTCACTCCCTCACACTCTCACACTCCCTCTCTCAAGAGCACACATAAGCAAGAAGATGAGGAGAAGAGAAGAACAACAGAGCTCTTGTTAGCCACACACCAAAGAATGAGCTTCCATTCATTTTTTGAACTTTATATACAAGCCCTAAAATGCCATGGGCACCCATCCCTTTTTTACATGACCGGCCATTGTGGCAATGTCCTTTTTCCATTTCCCTCTTCTAGCCTTATGCCTCTAGCCTACACCCGTCTAATATTTTACAATTGGCATAGGAGGGAGCCTGGCGCTCTCTTACAAGATTTTTCCAAGTTTTTTGAGCCGTCTTTCATTTAAAATTGCACTTTTTGCCCCGGCTTAGCTTTGGAAGTCGCCTGTGTGTCTTTGCTCTTTTTCCATGTTTTTTTCTACTTTTTCCTTCCTTTTTTCACCATCTTGACTTGGGGTTAACACCTTTGATACTTGATCTCTAGGGCTATGTGTATGCTTAAACAATAACAACAATGATATGCTCCCTTCTTTTATATAGGTTGTTTCCTACAATGATATTCTCTTCACCCATGTGCCGTGTTAGGTAGTCTTTACTACTTCTACACCCGCTGGCTCATTAATTCACTGATGGTGACTCCTAGCTTTAAAGGCCACTAACTAGCGCCACCTTTAACAATGGTATGCATAGTGGACTTGAACCCATGAAGTTACTTGTTGATGTCATTGTCATCCTCTCTATTTGGTGCATCCTCATCCTAGAATTGATCCAGTGGTGGTGGTAGAAGTGGGGTGAGATGGGCTGGAGATGGTAGGGGAGGTAACTACTGCTGCCTTTAACACTGGTATGCATATTGGACTTGAACCCACGAAGTTACTCATTGATGTCACTGTCATCCTCTCTGTCTGGCGCATCATCATCCAGGAATTGATTCAGTGGGTTGGAGGAGAAGGGTTGGAGATGGTAGGGGATGTAGTAGGGGGTGAGGTATGTTGGGATTGGGTGGTGCTATTATTGGGTGGAGAGTTGTGTGGTGGAGTGGTGGGAGGGGGTTGTATTGTAGGTGGTGTTGCTACTACAACCATAGATCCATGCAATTCTAGAGGGGGTGCTATAGAATGTTGTGGTAGATGAGGTTCACACCTAGCCTCTCCAATAGATGGTGTCAAGCTAGATTTAATCTGGATGGGGCAATCTTGGACTCCTTTTAGTTCAAGTTTATGCTAGGACTCGATCCTTAGGAGGGCATGGATCCCAGTGCTAGAGCTTGAGGGAGAGGCCCTTGGATTGAATCATGTAGGCCCGGAGTTGGATGATACTGGCCAACTTCATGATGGCATAGATGGGGGGATGGAGATGTTTTCAAAGAGTGGATTATTAGGGCTAGGATCACCACCTTCTTGATCATGGCCTAGGTTGTTTGGATTTGGGGAGTCCTCCTCTGAGATCTTGACATGATTCTTTCTTATTGACTCTGGTCTTGGGCTAGAGTTGATGGGCCAGAGTCAGTGGTGGGCACTTTGATAGTGCTTTGGGATAGAGCTTGGATTTGTTGAATCCTAGCTTAGATGGGGAATGTTGGCCTTCTTCATATCGTGGTCCACTTTGGCATGATGTTTCTTTGGATGTGTTGCCAAAGAAGGTTGGATTCCACCTTCCAATCTCAATTCAGATCCAACATCGCTTATTGAAGTACCTGGATCCACTCCATTGCTTCTACATTTTGTTGCTTTAGTGCCATGTAGTGCTCCACTATGAGCTGCCACTTGGGTTTAGTGGAATGGGTGTGTGCAGAGAAGTCAAAGAAGTTTGGGGCTGGGGTTGGTAGCAATGCATCTTTCTCACAGAGGTACAATGGGCTCCTCCCTAGAACCCTATTTACCTTTGTTAGTGGGCAGGGGATACTTGACCTTTGTTAATTCTCAAAATGACACAAGACGCAAAGGTGGAAAACAACACAATGCACAAAGAAGACTTATAGAACATAAAAAGACAGCTTATTGGAAAAATAAGACCAAGAAGTGCATGAAAATTTTTAAAAATCAAGAACAAGGCACACAAGAAATAAAGCGCATTTTAGTGCCTCTCGTAAAAGAGCACAAGGCTCCATCTTATGCAAGTTGTAAATGAAAAGGCACATATAAAAGAGCCATGAGAATAGGAAAAGAATAGGAAAGAAAGTGGAAAAGAGGACCAAGGTCAGATGGCGGGTCATGGAAATGGGTTGGGTGCCCAAGGGGAGAAGGGCATGTATAAAAGTAAAAAAGTGAATGTCTTCTCTTCTCTTTTCTCGCACGCATAGTCATGGAGGTTGGGGGTTGGAGCTTGGAGATGGAGCTTTCTTGAGCAAGTGCTGTGAATCATGGAGCCATCAAAGGATTCAAGGAAGAGGACTACAGTGATCGGATTCAATGGTAAGCTCACCACATCCTTGAGTGAGATTATGTATAGCTATGTGAGAGTTGCCTAATTTTGAACAAAACTCACTACTTGGACAGTTGAATCTAGGACTTGAATGGGCAAAGACCTGCAACTCAGACATTCAAATTGGAAGACTATCAGAACTAGAACACATTCTTAGGGACCATCCATGTTGAGATATCGAGCTCCACTCGTGATATGCCAGGGTGACCATTGTGCATTTATGTCACCGACTTGTTAGCTGCAGATGCGGTTGGTACACCGCCCATGAATAATAGCTAGATGACATCTATCCTTATCTACTCTAGTTCATGGCTCAGTTAGTATGCCACCTTAGTTAGTTGAGTTTGGTTTGAGACCCATATATAGGGTTCTTCTATTTCTCTGTACTAGAGTTCTTTTGGCTTACACAACTAAGAAGAGGAAAACTATTTTCAGCCTCCACCTTTGTGTGTATTCCCCCATTGTGTAAGTGAGAAAGCTACAAGTGAGACTCCTTCCTTCTCTCCCACAATCTTGACATGGTATCAGAGCCTGGTTCGTGGTAAGGAGCTCAAGAAAGCAAACCAAGTTCGCGGTGTTTTGGTAAGAGGACCAGTTTTGCTTTTATTTTTCGAGTTTGGGAGCAACTCTCTGCAGGTAGCATAGCCGAAAAGTGCAAGAGTGCATTGTCTCAAATTGAGACGCCTTTCGTGGTATAGCAAGAGGGCAGTATATGCCCTTTTTTTTTTATTCGAGGCCATTTCGGGGCCCGTTTTGGAGGCGGAGTTTTTCCGCATGCACTCAAGAAAAGTCCCTGTTTTTTGCTGTGTGACCACTGTTCTACAGGTTGGTGAAAAGTTACCGTAGAAATTGCATCGTATGCATGTGCGCAAAAACATTGGGAGTTACAGAATCATCCTTGTTGCTTGTTGATGCAAAATCATCACTAGGAAGTGACTGTGTGGTCAAATACCACTTTTGTCAATTTTGCATATTTGCCCTTGTGAGGCTGAAGTTGTGTTTTTTGCAGTGATAGAATTTTTGCAGTGTTCTGTAATGGCGTCTGATTCTCTTTCACAGATTGTCACTGAAAAGCTTGACAGGAACAACTTCCAAGCATGGAAGTTTAGAATGACGAATTTCCTTATGGGAAAAGGATATTGGGAATTCCTTGCAGGAAATGAAGAAAAACCAATTCTTCCTGATGTTCCCAATCAACAACAAATACAGGCATTTAAAGGATGGCATGAGAGCCAGAAAAGTTATGCACTGGCTATCTATCAGTATTTCAGACTCTATGATTGTGCATATTTAGGATGCAAGTACGCCAATGGAGGCATGGGATACTTGTCAAAAATGTATAGCACAAATACGCAAGCCAGGAAAATGTAGCTCAAGCAAGAGTTGCACAATGTGCAAAGAGAAAGTATGAGCATCAATGACTACCACATGAAGGTGAAGAAGATTGTAGATGCACTTGCTTCCATTGGGTTGCCAGTGGAAGATGATGATTTAGTTTCTGTTGACTCAGGTGCATCAAACCACATATCAGGTCATGCAGAATGGATGCAGGATGCAAGGAAAATGGAAAAACCAGGATTTGTGGAGACTGGTGATGATACTACACATCCGTTTGTGCAGATTGGAAAATTTCCTTTGTCTATGCAGGATGGGAAAAAGAAATACCTGTCGGATGTATTTCATGTCCCGAATATCACCAAGAACTTGGTTTCTGTTGGTCAAATGGTTGAGCAAGGCTTGCAGGTCACATTTAATCCTCATGGATGCTTTGTTGAGGATATGAAAAATAAAGGTTGCTTGATATCAAAAGGAAAGAAGAAGGGCAGAATGTTTACATTGGGTGCAGACATGCCTGAATTGAGTGTAGCAATGTTTGCACATGGGACCAGTGTAGTTGGAGATATTGATATCTGGCATAAACTCATTGGTCATGTTAATGTACAGTGACTTAAATCAATACAAGCCCAAAATATTGTTGCAGGATTGCCTAAATTCAAGGTTGCAGAAATGCATAAGGTATGTGAAGCCTGTCAATTTGGAAAACAGGCAAGGAAACCATTTCCTAGACATGTTCAAGAGAGTAAGAAGCCATTGGAATTAATCCACTCTGATGTGTGGACTACTAAAGCTGCATCTATTGGAGGCTATCATTATTTTGTCACTTTTATTGCTGTGACTATAGCAGAAAAGTTTGGGCGTATTTTATGAAAAACAAAAGTGAAGTGTTTGGGCATTTCAAAACTCTTAAAGCTATGGTTGAAAAAGAAATAGGCTTGCAAATAAAATGCCTAAGGTCAAATGGAGGGGGAGAGTACCTCTCAAATGAGTTTGCAAGGTTCCTGTAGGAGCATGGCATAAAGCAGCAATATTCATGCAATCATACCCCACAACAAAATGGAATTGCAGAAAGGAAAAACAGGCATATTGGAGAGGTATCTCGTGCCATGCTCAACGAAAAAGACTTGCCAGATTTTTATTCGGCTGAAGCAGTTGCTACAGTAGTCTACATAATGAACAGGACTCCCACTGCATCAATACATGGGATGACTCCAGAACAGAGGTATACTTGTAGGAAACCAGATATTTCTCATTTGAAAATTTTTTGTTGCATTGCCTATGTTCATGTGCCAGATGAGTTGAGATCCAAGTTGGATCCAAAAGCTGAGAAGTGCATCTTTATTGATTACTCTCTACAATAGAAAGGTATAGATGCTATAAGCCTTCTACTCGTCAGTTTACAATGAGCAAAGATGTTGTTTTTAATGAGATGAGTAGCTGGTATAAACCAGTAAATGTGATTGATGATGTAGATGCACAAAATGGTAATGCTGCATAGAATTCACAATAGCAGTCACAAAATATTAGTGGACCTGGAGTGTCCTCTAGCAGTGGTTCACATTCTTCACCATGGACAGGCAGATTGAGATCAGGAGAATCTCCTCAAAACAATGTAGATAGTGGTAGCAGGTTTCACGAAAAGGAAAAGAGAAGGTAGATCAGCCCATGTTTGATGTGAATGCAGGTCACTCTTATGTGGATGGTGAATCCAGTGGCTCAGAACAGAGCATTGATGATGAGTTGGGTATTCCTTCTATTGTTACACTTGGAGTAAGGAAGACTAGGGATGTTTTGAGAGTACCTGGGAGTGAACCTACTTTGCGCAAGTCTACCAGAGCTAGGTATCCTGTGGATAGGCTGAAATATAATGGATTTACAGCCATTCACTATGCCTATATGATCAAAGTGATACAGGAACCAAAACCTACCTCTTTTAAGCAAGCCATGGGAAAAGAAAAATGGGAGAAAGCCATGGATGAAGAAATGGATGCCTTGGAAGTAAATGCTACATGGGAATTGGTACCTTTGCCTAAAGATAAGAATGCAATTGGTTGTAAGTGGGTTTATAAGGTGAAGCACAATGCAGATGGTTCTGTGAACAGATACAAGGCAAGATTAGTAGTCAAGGGATATGCACAAACATATGGCATTGATTATGAAGAAACATTCAGTCAAGTTGCAAGGATGGCAACCGTAAGAGCAGTCATTGGTATGGTTACATCAAAGGGATGGTCTTTACATCAGATGGATGTAAAGAATGCCTTCTTACATGGTGATTTGCAAGAAGAGGTATATATGGAGCAGCCCCCAAGTTATGTGCATGCTATTCATCCTGAGTTTGTTTGCAGGTTGAAGAAAGCCTTGTATGGCTTGAAGCAAGCACCTAGAGCATGGTCTGACAAGATAGGACAATATCTTGTCACTATTGGCTTTTAGATTTCCAAGGCAGATTTCTCACTTTATGTGAGAAAAACAGAGAAAGGTATTATGCTACTTGTCATTTATGTTGATGATTTGATTATGACAAGTGATAGTGATGAAGATATCCTTCATGTGAAAATGCTATTGAAGCAGAAGTTTGAGATGAAGGATTTGGGAGAGCTGCGTTATTTCTTGGGCATTGAGGTGTTTAGATCACTAAGTGGGATACGACTCTTGCAGAGGCAGTATGGATTAGACATGCTGTCCAAATATGGGATGACAGGATATAAGCCTATTTCAGTTCCTTTGGAGCAGAATGTGAAGCTGAGCACAGATGTAGGTGAGCTTCTGGAAGACCCTACTATGTACAGACGCATAGTAGGAAGTTTGATTTATATGACTATTACCAGGCCAGATTTGAGCTATGTTGTTGGATTGGTAAGTCAGTTTATGTAGGCTCCAAGGAAACCGTATGTGGATGCGGCTAGACGCATACTCAGGTATGTGAAGTCCACATTGCAGTATGGACTATTTTATGAGACTGGGATTCAGATACAGTTTCATGGATACACTGATGCTTATTAGGCTGGTAGTATTTCTAATAGACGATCTACCAGTGGATATGTGTTCTCTTTTGGGAGTGTTGTAGTCACTTGAAGCAGCAAGAAACAGCCTACAGTTGCCTTGTCGAGCACGGAGGCTGAGTACAGGGGTGAACCAGTGGCTGCATGTGAGGTAGCTTGGTTGCATAAGCTACTTTATGATATGCATCAGCCTATAGATGGGCCAATTGTCATTTATTGTGACAATATGAGTAGTATACACTTGGCAAATAACCCAGTCTATCATGCCAGAACAAAGCACATTGAGGTGCATTATCACTATGTGCGGGAGAGGGTTTTACTAGGTCTTATTGATCTAGTTTATGTCAGCACAGAGAATCATGTAGCTAACATATTCACGAAGGCATTGGGCACAGAGAAGCTGCGCAAGTTCAAAGACCTACTTAGTGTGTAGGAATTGGGATTGAGCTCGAGGGGGAGTGTTGAGATATTGAGCTCCACTCATGATATGCCAAGGTGACCATTGTGCATTTATGTCACCGACTTGTTAGCTGCAGATGCGGTTGGTACACCGCCCATTAATAATAGCTAGATGAGAGCTATCCTTATCTACTCTAGTTCGTGGCTCAGTTAGTATGCCACCTTAGTTAGTTGAGTTGGGTTTGAGACCCATATATAGGGTTCTTCTATTTCTCTATACTAGAGTTATTTTGGCTTACAAAACTAAGAAGAGGAAAACTATTTTCAGCCTCCACCTTTGTGTGTATTCCCACATTGTGTAATTGAGAAAGCTACAAGTGAGACTCCTTCCTTCTCTCCCACAATCTTGACAATCCAAACCCCCAAACATGCCAAGGGTCGTGAGCTAAATACCAAGTGACCCTAGCTAGATCTCGAACCTATGACTGTGATCATAGAGCTGACCAACCAACAGTGCAATTTATGTGAATAAGCGTAAGAGTTGACCAAATTAGTCGATTACTAATAGCTTACTTCTTAGTAGAGAGAGACTCTTTGAATGCCGGGTGTGTGTGTGAATGATCTCATTGAAGGTTGCACATTGCATTTGAAAGTTGTACATTGCATTACAGGCACTCAGGTGCAGGAGAAAAGTTGAAAGCATGATTGTGCACAAACTCATCTTGCATTGCACTATCCAAGTGTGTGAGTAAGTGTGAAACTGTGAAGTGATTTCATTAACAAGGAACACACTAAAGGGGAATCAAGCTAAGAAACAAATCCACTAGTAGGATTTGCAACATCCTTGGGAACACGCGGACAAACCAAGACACCCAACTAACACTGAGAGGTGAATAGCCTTAAACCCACTTGATAGCTAAGTAAAGAAAGGAACATACCACAATTAGAGACATGTCCTTAGAGCTGACCTAATCACCCTCATTAACACCTTAGTGGTTCAAGAGACTGCCAATATGGTAGGTGCTAGTATGGACACAAGCATCCAAGACCTCGACATAGGCGATTTCCCAATTGACATATAGTAAATCATATCATGATATGATTGTCAAAGGAAAATAGCACACCACGAGAGAACCACAGATGAAATCATATACAATCTCAGGGAGCAGAGGAGGCTAGGAAGAGTTGTCCTGCAATGCTTAGTCAGCTACAACTAAGAGCAATGTGCTCAAAGGCCATGCTAGGAAATAGAGCTTAATGAGATCCACAAGTTCTAGCCATCATAGGCAAGAATAGAGCTGGAGGAAATATCGATAGGGAGAGAGAATTAGAGACCAATCTTATGTTGGAGTGAGCTCCTCACAAAGCGACTGTTAGATAACATTTTCATTGCATAGCAAAGTGAAGTAGCCCTCACAACTTCATTGCTAGCTAGACACCCAAAATGCTAGAAGCGAGACCAAGATACCTATAGCTGCAAAGCAACTTGAGAAGTATCAAATAGGTAATGATCCTTATAGTTTCATTGAGCAGTTTTGAGTAGGTGTGTGAGGCAAACAACCTCATGGACCCTGCTCAGTGTGATCAAACTTTTGGACTCTGCATAAGAGATAAGAAGAACTTGGTGGTTTACTAGCCTAGACAACACTAAGTGCAATAACTTCAATAACTTAAAGGATCTTTTCATTAGAAGATATTTTGAGATTGAATACTCAGACAGTGTCATTGCCAGGTTGATGAATGTCAACTATGTCACTCGTGTGAGAAGTCTCTACAAGAGGATTCCAACGATGGAGAAACCTAATGAGAGAGCAGTTTCCATGTTAAGAATTGTGTGCTAGGGGGACTTGCTTGAGTTGATGTGCCAAACTCACACTGTACACATAAGAGGAAGCTCACTCAAAAACACAAGAAGAGAGATGTAGGCCAAAATGTTTTCTTGCTGGTTTTTCTCTTCTTCTTCCATACAATATACAATGTATAGAAAGTACAAATAAGATACAACATAAAGGAAAGTGGCCTGCTGAGTTAGACAGTGCATAACTAACTATACTAAAATCACCTAGTACTATAACTATACCAACTGTAGGTAGATGTAATAAACTAAATGTAATAAGTGATAAGTTAGTGGCCATGTGAGGATCATAATGACCACCGACGTGGTAAGTGTAGACATCTAGACCCATCTAGCCATGTGGTCCATCATCAATGTCCATATGTGTTGCGCTTGCCATCTCAACACCCCCCCTCAAGCTCAACTCTATCTCTGCAACTCCAAGTAAGCTTCAAAACTTTCGAAGATTCTCTCCACCCAATGCCTTTGTGAAAATGTCAGCTATTTAATCCTATGTACTGACATCTCTCTTGCAAGTATCTTCTCTCTCACAAAGTGGTAGTGTACCTCAATGCGTTTTGTCCTAGCATGGAACACATGGTTCTTAGCTAGTTATATGCTACTCATGTTGTCATAGTGAATGACAACTAGACCACCTTCCTACACATCCAATCACCCAATAACTTTTGCAGCCATACCACCTTACATGCTACCATAGCAGCACCTCTATACTCAACCTCTATACTTGAACAAACAATTGTAGGTTGCTTTTGCTACTCCATGCAATTGCTGCACTACTAAGGAAAAACATGAATCCACTAGTAGATCTTTTGTCTGTAGCCCACAATCTAAATCTGTGTATCCAAACACCTATACATCCTTACTTGCCTCATAAAAAATCCCATAATGTAAAGTGGACTTTACATACCTCAACATGCGTCTACTAACTGCATCCAAATGAGGCTTTCTATACATTTGTATAAATTAACTGACAAGGCCAACAAGATAGCTCAAGTCTGGCCTTGTGATAGTCATGTAAATCAAACTCCCTACTATCCTCCTAAAACACAATGGGAACTTCTATCTCATCCCCAATGTCAGCACCACTCAACTTCACATTTTGCTCCAACGATACTAAAAGAGGCTCACATGCTAGCATACCATACTTGGATAACATATCCAAGTCATATTGTCTTTGGGATAGCCATATACCACTGATTACCTCAAACTAAGAAAGTATCTCAACTCACCCAAATCCTTCATCTCAAACTTCTTCTTCAAAAAGTTCTTAACTTCAACAATCCCATTGTCATTATCCTGTAATAATCAAGCCATCCACATAGATGACTATGATGACCAAACTTGCGTCTCCCTTTCTCACATAAAATGAGTGATTAACATTTGAAATATAGAAGCCAATATTGACAAGATACTCTCCAGTCTTATCTAACAATGCTCTAGGTGCTTACTTCAGCACATAGAGTGCCTTCTTTAACCTGCACACATATGTGGGATGCTCTAAATCCTCATAACCTACTGGCTACTCCATATACACCTCTCTTGCAATTCACCATGAAAGAAAACATTCCTAATATCCATTTGCTGCAAACTCCAACCTTTGGCCGTTGCCAAGGCAATCATGTATCTAATAGTTGCCATTCTAGCAACTAGATTGAATGTCTCTTCATAATCTATGCCATATGTTTGAGCATGGTATTTTGCAACCAACCTAGCCTTATACCTACTAATCCAACCATCTGGATTATGCTTGACTTTGTACACCCACTTACAGCCAATATCTTTATTGCCCTTAGGTAAGGGTACCAAATCCCAAGTCTTATTGGCTTCTAACACATCCATCTTCTCATCCATTGCTGCATTCCAATGAGCATGATCAACAACATTCTCAAAACAAGTGGGCTCAATATCCTCAACTACCTTCACCATATAAGCATAATAGTGATTTGCATAACCTTCAAAACCAAATCTTTTAACAAGGTATCAAACCTGCTAGACTTGCATACAACTAGATCACTTAGTGGAGCCTTTACATTACTATGTGATCTTTTTACACCTGGTATCTCGACTCTGAACCACTAGAATCTCCATCAAATCCCAAATGACTAGTAGATGCATCGTTACCATCCAACACTTTCTTATTTCCTTTGTCTTTACATGCAACACTTGTAGATCCACCTAAAGATGTGGGGCTACTCCTCCTTAGTCTCCCAGCCCAAGGGCTAACTATAGGTGTAGTACTAGATGACGTTTCTAGTCCACTAAGGCTCCGTGATTCTTGTCTTTCTTTTTGCACATAGCTATCATTATCATTATCATCATCTAATATATCACTAGTAGATGCATATCAACCGCTCATCTCATAAAAAATAACATCATTGTTCACTTTGAACTCACCTATGTTGACAGGATTATAACAATGATACCCTTTTTGCTCTAAAGAGTATCCAATAAAAATACAATTTTCAGCCTTCGGATCAAGCTTCTTTTGCAACTCATTTGGCACATGAATATATGCAATCCAGCCAAACACTTTTAAGTGTGACACATCAAGCTTCTTACATGTAAAGCATTATTTGGGGATCATCCCATGAACTATAGCTGTGGGAGTTATGTTTATAATATAGACAGTAGTATGAAGAGCTTCAGACCAAAAATATTTTGGCATATTCTTTTTAAGCCATCAATCCTCGCGTAACTTTTGCAATATGCTTATTTTTTCTTTCTGCAAACCCATTTTTTTGTGGGGCATACTTACAAATAAATTGTCTCTTTATCCCATGAGACTCCAAGAAGCCACTAAACTCATTAGAGAGGTACTCTCCCCTCCATCTAATCTCGAGCACTTAACTTTCAAGCCTATTTCTATTTCAACAGCTACCTTGAAAGATTTGTAGTACATCATTATTTTCCTTTATAAAGTATAGTCATAGCTTCCTTGAACAATCATGAATAAACATGGCAAAGTTTTTGCTACCACCAAGATATACATTCTGTGTAGGCTTGTCTTGCTTGCTTATCAAACTGATATGCTTCACACACTTAATGAAATTTTGCAACTCTAAAAGCGGGCAACCGTGTAACCAATCCTTTGGATTGCATTAATTTTAGCCTTTGCACATCTACATGTCCAATATGTTTATGCCATATTTCAATGTCTGCAACCATTCTTTTTCCTTTAGTATACATAATAACATTTTTGCAGAAATTCCAACATCTAAAGTGAACATCCGGGCAACTCTACTTCCTTTTGTGACCAACCTGCAGTTATCATTAAAATCTTCTATAAAATAACCATTTGCATTAAATTGAACCTAACCCTCACTCTATCATTTAGCCAATACACTACATTCTTTGTGATTAATGGCACATGCAATACATCTGACAGACTCTTTGTCTAGCCATCATACAAGGACAAGGGAACCTTTCCAACATGTAAAATTGGGTGGCATGAATCATCACCCATCTAGACATAACCTGGATTTTGCAATTCTTGCATCTCTCTAAACCATTCAACATGATTGGTCATATGTTTAAATGCACGTGAATCAATTTAACATACATCATCATGTGTTCATTTTCCTATAACAGCATTCATCATATGCTGCATAATAAATAGACACTTATTTTTGTCTTCATTCTGTCATGAAGACAATAGATAGTTTCCTTCTGCTACAATTTACCATTGTGGATATCATCCTTCTTGGCGTAGCAATGGGCTACAATATGACATGTTTTTCCACAATAATGGCAAACAATAGCAGAATCTCCAAAACCTTTGTTCTACCATCCACCTCTTCCTCTGGAGCTCCCCCTTCCTTTAAAGTTTCCACAGCCTCCTGAAACTTGTATTTCACCAAATTGCTGATTTAACCTGTTTTGCTGGTTATCACCAGTACATCCCATACCACAACCTCTTGAAGAGGATCTACCACGTCCCCTTCTTGAACTTGAGTAAAATGCTTGGACCTGTTCACTATTTCTCTCTTGGTAATCATGAGAGAGACCAACTTGTCAACATCTAGAAATGGCTTTCGTATATATACAGAAGTGACAAATTATTTCCAAGTCTTCTTATTATCAAGGTGACCCAAAGTAGATGAAACCAAACCATTTTTATTAGGCATTGCATCAATCACTGCCAAAGCATCTACAATTCTCCTCACCTTCAAAACATACTCACTGACATACATTTTTCCTTTCTTCAAGGTATTCAACTCTTGCTTGAGTTGAATCTTTCGTGCCTTTGTATTGACTAAAAACATGTTCTTAAAAATTGTCCATGCTGCATGTGAAGTTTCTACATTCCTGATATGTCTTAGTATAGTATTATCAATGAGACTGTTGTGCAGATAGCCAATATATCATGTTCTTAAAAATTGTCCATGCTGCATGTGAAGTTTCTACATTCCTGATATGTCTTACTATAGTATTATCAATGAGACTGCTATGCAGATAGCCAATATATCACCTTTGTATATTTTGCATTCCATTCTTTTCACGCATTTAATTCATCTGGAGTTGTAGGGACACTCATCTCTGGCTCCTTTTCTTCACTTGAAACGAACTCATAAATACCCTTTCCAATGAGAAAGTTTGTCACACAGAACTTTCATGAAGGGTAGTTATTCTTGTCCAGCTTCTCAATGATAGGATTTCAACTGTTATCTGCCATTATCACAAAAATGATACAAAATAGCAAGCAAGTCTTCTGCAACCTTTCACAACAAGTGCACAACAATACACCAAGCAACCTTTTTCAGTGTGATTGCTCAACAATACATGTAATTTGCAACCTGTTTATAGATATAACTTATGTTTACTTCTCAAAAAATACCTCAAAATTATAGATTTGAAATTTACAACATGCGCACCCACTTTTGATCGATACAACCAAAATCACAGTACATCCTAAAACTGCTATCCGCGACCTTGTGGCTCTAAAATGAGACCCAAAATAGCCTCAGATGCCCAAAAAAGTAGTGGGACAGTCCTAACGGGTTGATTTGTAGAATATATAGTGCTTTGCTTGCACATCAATCTCACAGAAATCTGAGATTTTCACTCTGCCTTGCTTCCGGTGCCTCCACAGGTACTATCCAAGAGAAAGAGTGGAATAATGGGAGAGCTTCTTGAAAGGTGAGAAGGATCGAAGCTTGCTTGGAAGTGAGCTATGGCGGAGAGCATGAGCAAGAAGAGAGAGAGACGCAAATGGAAACTTCAATAGTCACAATGTGTGATCAGGACTTCCTTTATTCAAACTGTCACTAAAAGAATAAAGAATAAAGTGACGGTGATGGGCGCCTGCCACTTGTAGTGTGCAATGGTGGTACTGTCAGTGTAGTAATACACGGGCAGCTAGGCAAAGGTGCCTTTACCCCCAAAAACCTCCCACTTAAAGGAGAATATGCCCCAATGAGGAGTGAAAAGAAAAAGAAAAGATAGTACAAGGTACACATGTACAACATGATGAGGAAAAAGGTCATCTCATCCAACGCCCATAAATCTCCTAAGGAAGGAAAAGCACTCAATAGTGAGGCTTTTCGTGAACAGATCTATAGGATTTTCTTTAGTGGAGATCTTGACAAGGTCAACAGACTTGTCCTCCACGACCCCACGTATGAAGTGATATCTCACCTCAATGTGTTTCATCTTCGCATGGAAGATCGGATCTTGGCTAGTTGAATAGCACTCATAAAATCTGAATGCAGCGTAGGTATAGAATCAATCCCAAGGTCATGAACCAAACGGCCCAACCATATGGCCTCCTTGCAAGCCTCAATGATGGCTACAACATAATCAGGCTCAGTGGTAGAGAGAGCCGTACACTTTTGAACCCTGGACATCCAAGAAACATCACCTTCAGCGCATAGGTGAATACATAGCCAGAAGTGGACTTCCTACTATCTGCATGTCCTACATAATCGGAGTTTGTGTACCCCACAACTCCAGTATCCTGGCTGCCATAGCAAATGCACATATCTATTGTGCCTTTCAGGTATCTCATGATACCCTTCATGATATCCCAATGTTTCTTGCCAACTATAGCCATATATCGTGCCACAACACAACTTCAAAGGCAATATCTGTACGAATGGCTATCATGGCATACATCAAACTGCCCATGGCTAATGCATAAGGGATCTTGGCCATCTCGGCCTCTACTCATCTATCTGTAGACAATTGGCTTGTGAGACCTTCACATAAGAAGGTAATGGATAGCCAATAGCCTTTACATTTTGCATGCAGAAATGCTCAAGGACTTTATGAATGTACTCCCTCTGTGAGAGGTAGAGTAGTCCCTAATACCTATCGCGCTTAATGCGCATACCAAGAATGTGAAAGGCATGTCCCAAATCCTTCATCTCAAAGCTCTTCTTTATTTGAGATTTAAGAGCATCCAATTCATCATGAGCTTTCCCTGCTATTAGTATATCATCCACATAAAGTATCAAAATAAGCAATGAGCCATCATGGACTTTCTTTGTGTAAAGACATGGATCCATAGCACTCCTGCTCTAGCCCTGTGACTACATAAAGGCATAAAACTTATGATACCACTCCCTAGGTGCTTGCTTCAAGCCATAAAGACTTTTCTTCAACTTGCACACTAGGTGCTCCCTGCCAGGTTTTGCAAAGTCCTTGAGTTGCTCCATGTATATCTCATCATGTAAATCTCCATGTAAGAATGCAGTCTTGACATCCATCTGATACATGTCCAAGTCAAGCTACGTGACTAAGGCCAAAACCAAGCATAGGGTGGTCATCTTGACCACAGGAGAAAAGACTTTATTAAAGTCAACGTGCTCTTGTTTAAAACCCTTGGCAGCAAGTCTTGCCTTATAAGTCAGCTTGGGGTTTCCAAGGGTACTTTTTAGCTTGTACACCCATTTGCACGACAAAGTCTTCTTGCCAGTAGGCAAGGAAACCAAATCCCAAGTCATATTCTTATGCAAGGATTCTATCTTAGACTGCATAGCCCTCTCCCAAGAGTGACTGTCACCCCTGCACATAGCCTCATCATAGGTGAGAGGCTCTCATGCATCTGTAACCAAGACATAGTGCATCGAGGACTCAAATCTATCAGGCGGATGCCTATCTCTAGTAGACTGTCTCACGGCAAGCTCTACTGCTTATCCAGTATCCTATCCAACACCCTGGCCATGTGTACCAACTACTGCTATAGGCTATCCAACCGGCTGTGCAAGAGCACAAGGCTCCTCCTGGAATATAACCTTGTGTATCTTAACCACCTTCTCAAGCTACTATGCATCTTATCTTCATGGAAGACTACATCATGGCTGCGGATGACTTTTCGTGCTCCTAGAGGTGGTAGCCCATCTCGCCTGCATTTCCATAGCTAAGGAAAATGCATCTGACACTCTTAGGATCTGCCTTACTATGCTTGTCCTTGGGCACATGGCAGTATGCCTCACATCCAAAGACACGTAGATGTGCATAAGACGGAGGTTTCCCAGTCCATACCTCCCCTACACTCTGGAAATCTAAACCACTAGAAGGTGATCTTTTTATGATATGCACAACTGTATTGACTATCTCAACCCAAAAGCTCTATGGTAGACCTACATGGCTAAGCATATTGCATACACGTTCATGGATGGTTTGATTCATCCACTCAGTCAAACCATTCTAGGGTGGGGTATAGGGGGACAGTCAACTGACGCTTAATATCCTCTCGTCACATAGCTACTCGAAAGCACATGACACATATTCTCCCCCATTGTCAGTCCTAAGGCATTTCAGCCTATGCCCAATCTAGTTCTCAACCAATGCACGCCATCTCTAAAACACAACTAAGACATCTGACTTAACCTTAATGGGGTAAGCCTAGACTTTATGCAAAAAATCGTCAATGAACGTCACAAAATACTTTGCACCACCCATAGACTAACAGGGAATGGGCCCACAAACATCCAAATGTACCAATACCAAGGGCTCACTCATGCGTGTCCTACCAGACTTCTTATGTGTATTTCTAGTCTGTGTGCCATAAAGACAATGCTCACATGAATCAAAAAATGCATAGTCAAGGGGCGGTAAGTCTTGCAAACCAGAAAGCATTTTCATTCCCTTTAAGGACATATGGCCCAAATGGGCATGCCAAAGAGATACATGTGGGATGGAGCCCACTGACAAAACATGATCAACAGAGGATCCATCAACTACAAGAGGACAGAGGCTACCAGCCTTGGCACCTCTAGTAAGCACAAGTCTGCCACATGTGATCTTCCAAGCAGAATCCCCAAAAGATACATGAAATCCAACATTATCAAGCTACCTTGCAGACAAAAGACTATGTGTAAGCACAGGTACATGACGTACATCCTATAACAAAAAAGTATTGCCAGTAGAGAACTGCAGCCGTACATCCCCAATGCCAACAATAGCAAGTGACCTGTCATCACCCAAGCAAATTGAGCCAGAGATAGTGTGGTAGGAGTGGAACCACTCACGGCAAGGTGTAACATGAAATGAAGCACCAGAATCCAAAATCCAGCACTGTGCATACATAGAGTGAACCTCGATCAATGGCGTAGCATCACAAGAAGTAGCTACAAGTGTGTACTTCCCATCGGAGTCATCAATCTGCATGACATTTATCTCCTCTATTTTTACATTGGATTTCACAGGTACCATGCTGCGATCAGAGGACTTTTCCTCTACTTTATCTTTACCCTTATATTTGCGCTTCTCATTGCGCAACTCATGACACTATGGGCATATATGACCCTTCTTGTCACAATGATAACATGTCATATTAGCATTTCTCCCACAAGACTTGCGCAACTTACCACGCAACTTAGACCTAGACTTCTGTGAGTCTCTATCACGTCCATACCCATGGTCATTCTTACCATATTTGCATGTATATAGTCGAAGAATGTGACACATGAGAGGCATCCAAGTTCTTGCAGCGGTTGATCTCTTCTTACAGAAGAGCACTCTCTACATCAAGCAAGTTCAAAATAGCAGCAAGAGCACATAAGGTAGTATAGAATACATCCCACGATTCACTTAGAGTCCCAAAAGAAAAAGTAACAAAGTAACCTCATCATTAAAGGTAATACCTTGTGAAGTCAAATTCTTGAGAATAGCATGGAACTGGCTCAAATGAGCAGACATTGTCATATTCTCCTTCATGCGCAGGTCCATAAGCTGCTTCAGCTACATCTGACTTGCTGGACTTTTCCTGTCATGGAGGTTCTTAATTTTATCCCAAAGCTGCCAAGCACTATGTGCTTCCTCAACCATATAACCACATTGTAATGCACTTGTTCAGTGAGAGACAAGATGAGGGTGGACTTGCATTAGCCATCAAGCTCATCCCATTCGTCATCAGTCATAGTTTCAGGCTGCTCACCATGCATCCTTAGTGGCTTGATCTAGATTTCTACATCAATACCTGTAAAACTTGGCTCTTCCAATAGGCATAATTCGTACCATCAAGCTTAGTGATGTTGAAGATAGCATTGTTAATGGAAAAAGATACCATATTGCTGTCCAAAATGGTGCAAACAGTTCAAAACTGCTTGCTATTTTCTGCTGTAAACAGCCAAAATACCACTAAAACCAAGGCAAAATGACCATGAAAACTGATAGCTGACGATGTTGCCCACCAAGTACCATCAAAAGTACATAAAATTAGGATAATTCAGCATGAAAAATCCACATTATTCCATTCATAACTACTTGCTATAATAAATTATAGCTAGGTACAATGAGAGCAAATGATAGGCAAAATAAATATACCAAGGCAACCACTGACTGTCAAAGCATAACGAGCATCAAGTAGGCATAAATCAGCATGTGATAGTTGTCAAGATTGTGGGAGAGAAGGAAGGAGTCTCACTTGTAGCTTTCTTGCTTGCACAATGGGGGAATATACACAAAGGTGGAGGCTGAAAACAGTTTTCCTCTTCTTAGTTGTGTAAGCCAAAAAGAACTCGAGTACATAGAAATAGAAGAACCCTATATATGGGTCTCAAACCAAACTCAACTAACTAAGGTGGCATACTAACTGAGCCACGAACTAGAGTAGATAAGGATAGCTATCATCTAGATATTATTCATGGGCAGTGTACCAACCGCATCTACAGCTAACAAGTCGGTGACATAAATGCACAACGGTCACCCTGGCATATCACGAGTGGAGCTCGATATCTCAACACTCCCCCTCAAGCTCAATCCCAATTCCTGCACACCAAGTAGGTCTCTGAAATTGCGTAGCTTCTCTGCGCCCAATGCCTTCGTAAATATGTCAGTTACATGATCCTCTGTGCTAACATAAACTAGATCAATAAGACCTAGTAAAACCCTCTCCCGCACATAGTGATAATGCACCTCAATGTGCTTTGTTCTAGCATGATAGACTGGGTTATTTGCCAAGTGTATACTACTCATGTTGTCACAATAAATGACAACGGGCCCATCCATAGGCTGATGCATATCATAAAGTAGCTTATGCAACCAAGCTACCTCACATGCAGCCATTGCTGCACCCCTGTACTCAGTCTCTGTACTCGACAATGCAACTGTAGGCTATTTCTTGCTGCTCCAAGTGACTGCAACACTTCCAAAAGAGAACACATATCCACTGATAGATCGTCTATCAGAAATACTACCAGCCCAATCAGCATCAGTGTATCCATGCAACTGTATCTAAACCCTAGTCTCATAAAATACTGCAATGTGGACTTCACATTCTTGAGTATGCGTCTAGCCGCATCCAAATGTGATTTCCTTGGAGCCTTCATAAACTGACTTACCAATCCAACAGCATAGCTCAAATCTGGCCTGGTAATAGTCATATAAATCAAACTTCCTACTATGTGTTTGTACATAGTAGGGTCTTCGAGAAGCTCACCTACATCTGCACTCAACTTCACATTCTGCTCCAAAGGAACTGAAATAGGCTTACATTCTGTCATCCCATATCTGGACAGCATGTCCAATCCATACTGCCTCTGCAAGAGCTGTATCCCACTTGGTGATCTAATCACCTCAATGCCCAAGAAATAACGCAGCTCTCCCAAATCCTTCATCTCAAACTTATGCTTCAATAGCATTTTCACATGAAGGATATCTTCATCACTATCACCTGTCATAATCAAATCATCAACATAAATGACAAGTAGCATAATACCTTTCTCTGTTTTTCTCACATAAAGTGAGAAATCTGCCTTGGAAATCTGAAAGCCAATAGTGACAAGATACTGTCATATCTTGTCAGACCATGCTCTAGGTGCTTGCTTCAAGCCATACAAGGCTTTCTTCAACCTGCAAATAAACTCAAGATGAATAGCATGCACATAACCTGGTGGCTGCTCCATATATACCTCTTCTTGCAAATCACCATGCAAGAAGGCATTCTTTACATCCATCTGATGTAAAGACCATTCCTTTGATGCAGCCATAGCAATGACTGCTCTTACGGTTGCCATCCTTGCAACCGGACTGAATGTTTCTTCATAATCAATTCCATATGTTTGTACATACCCCTTGACTACTAATATTGCCTTGTATCTGTTCACAGAACCATCTGCATTGTGCTTCACCTTATAAACCCACTTACAACCAATTGCATTCTTACCTTTAGGCAAAGGTACCAATTCCCATGTAGCATTTGCTTCCAAGGCATCCATTTCTTCATCCATGGCTTTCTCCCATTTTTCTTTTTCCATGGCTTGCTCAAAAGAAGTCAGTTCTGGTTCATGTATCACTTTGACCATATATGCATAGTGAATGGCTGTAAATCCATCATATTTCAGCCTATCCACAGGATACCTAGCTCTGGTAGACCTGCGCAAAGTAGGTTCACTCCCAGGTGCTCTCAAAACATCCCTGGTCTTCCTTACTCCAGGTGTAATAATATAATGAATACCCAACTCATCATCAATGCTTTGTTCTGAGCCACTAGATTCACCATCCACATAAGAGTGACCTGCATTCACATCAAACATGGGCTAATCTACCTTCTCTTTTCCTTTTCGTGATACCTGCATACCACTATCTGCATTGCTTTGAAAAGATTCTCCTGATCTCAATCTGCATGTCCATGGCGAAGAATGTGAACCACTGCTAAAGGACGCTCCAAGTCCACTAATATCTTATGACTACTGCTGTGAATTCTGTGCAGCATTACCATTTTGTGCATCTACATTATCAATCACATTTATTGGTTTATACCAGCTACTCATCTCATCAAAAACAACATCTCTGCTCACTGTAAACTTACGAGTAGAAGGGTTATAGCATCTATACCCTTTTTGCTCTGCAGAGAATAACCAATAAAGATGCACTTCTCAGCTTTTGGATCCAACTTGGATCTCAACTCATCTAGCACATGAACATAGGCAATGCAACCAAAAATTTTCAAATGAGAAATATCTGGTTTCCTACCAGTATACCTCTCCTCTGGAGTCATCCCATGTATTGCTGCAGTGGGAGTCCTATTCATTATGTAGACTGCTGTAGCAACTGCTTCAGCCCAGTAAAAATCTGGCAAGTCTTTTTCATTGAGCATGGCACGAGATACCTCTCCAATATGCCTGTTTTTCCTTTCTGCAATTCCATTTTGTTGTGGGATATGACTGCATGAATATTGATGCTTTATGTCGTGCTCCTACAGGAACCTTGCAAACTCATTTGAGAGGTACTCTCCCCCTCCATCTGACCTTAGGCATTTTATTTGCAGGCATGTTTCTTTTTCAACCATAGCTTTAAGAGTTTTGAAATGCCCAAAAACTTCACTTTTCTTTTTCATAAAATACACCCAAACTTTTCTGCTATAGTCATCAATAAAAGTGACAAAATAACGAGAGCCTCCAAGAGATGCAGCTTTAGTAGTCCACACATCAAGATGGATTAATTCCAATGGCTTCTTACTCTCTTGAACATGTCTTGGAAATGGTTTCCTTGCATGTTTTCCAAATTGACAAGCTTCACATACCTTATGCATTTCTGCAACCTTGAATTTAGGCAATCTTGCAACAATATTTTAGGCTTGCATTGATTTAAGTCACTGTACATTAACATGACCAATGCGTTTATGCCAGATATCAATATCTGCAACTACACCGGTCCCATGTGCAAACATTGCTGCACTCAATTCAGGCATGTCTGCATCCAACGTAAACATTCTGCCCTTCTTCATTCCTTTTGCGATCAAGTGACCTTTATTTTTCATATCCTCAACAAAGCATCCATGAGAATTAAATCTGACCTGCAGGCCCTGCTCAACCATTTGACCAACAGAAACTAGGTTCTTGGTGATATTCGGAACATGAAATACATCCGACAGGTATTTCTTTTTCCCATCCTGCATAGACAAAGGAATTTTTTCCAATCTGCACAATTGGATGTGCAGTATCATCACTAGTCTCCACAAATCCTAGTTTTTCCATTTTCCTTGCATCCTGCATCCATTCTGCATGACCTGTCATGTGGTTTGATGCACCTGAGTCAACATACCACACATCGTTGCTTTCTTTTACACTTGTCACAGAATTGGTCATGTGTTGCACCATAAACAAATGCTCATTTCTATCATCACCCTATCTACTAGAAGATGCATAATTTCCTTGTTGCAATTTTCCATTCATGATGTCATTCTGCTTTTTATAGAAGTCTTTAGCCATATGACCCATTTTACCACAGTAGTAGCATTCAACATTGTTGTTTGCATTTTGGCCTCTTTGCCATCCACCACGACCTCTTTGGCTCCCGCTGCCTCTAGAGTTACCACGTCCTCTTCCATAGGACTGGTTTTCTTGAGTTTGCTGCATATTCTGATTTCTACCACGGCCTCCAGATCGGCCTCCTCTACCTCTGCCTCTACCTCTTCTAGCATTTGAGTAGAAGACAGCTTCTTTTGAAGTTCCTCCTGAAGAAGATGCACCACCATTTCTCTGCTCCTCAGAAATTAGAAGAGCAATCAACTCCTCAAAATCAAGAAATCTTTCACGGACAATTCTTAAGGGCATTATATCTCTGGCTTCAAAAAAGGGTGTGGACCATTTTAGCTTGCAGTCGAATGGTGGGGTCCAGAATATTGGCTAGGCTGATTCTGTCATTAGTGTGTAGACCTTCTTTTTGTCCATCCCCATTATCTCATACACATCCCTCTTTGGCCTCTTCTCAGGCTTCTCCTGCTACCCCCAATGCCTTCTCCACGATCTCTGGATTAAGGGCAACTTCCACTCTTCTAGATTTTTCACCTTGCCTAATAACCATCGTGCCACTATTCCTTTGGACAATAGTGGAAGTCTTAATAAAAATAAATTCATATTCTTCCTAAGAACATGGCAAGGAATCTATCTCGTTTGCTATGGGTTTGTGAAGTAGGCCTAGGTCTAAACATTTATAACTTCTAGCAAACAGTGTGAAAGTTGACTCGGCTATTGGATGCATGTAGCTAAGTCATCCCCTATGTCCATGGCCATATTGGACGCCACCTCAAGAATGGATTCTCATGGCTATGATGGCTTAAGGTGTGTTGGTGGTTTGGGTTTAGTTAAATAGGACAAGTTGATGTATGGTATTTCCACTTGAAAACTCTCAGTGGGTGTAGGAGGCTTGGATTGTGAGGTTTGAAGTTCTATTGACACTTTCTTGTCGGGTTTTGTGGTGGTGATCTTAGAGTCCTTAGCTCGTCGACTCTTGGTTTCTGGGTCGATAGATCATTTGAGCACTCAAGGATTGAGCACCCTCCCTTTTAATTATTCTCCTCCTCTATTTCGATTGATGTTGCTAAAGCTTGGTTTTTGGGGCCTAAGATTAAGAAGCATACATAGCACTCATGAGTTTAGGCAACCACAATAGGGTGGTACCCTCGTAGTATCCTTGGGCTTGCAACAAGGCTTTTAGAACCTAGTGCTAGTCAGTCATATGTGAACTATAGGGGCACCAACTCTACTGTTTGGGCCTAGAGCTTGAGGCATGGAAATTATGCATTCCCAATTATTGACATTTGTGAAACTGTGGTCTATGCTTAGGGACCCACTTGAGTGTTTGGACCATGGTTCCTTGATGTGGCTCTGAAGGTACCATGTGAGCACAGTGGGATGTACTACCCCCCTCCTTAGGGTGGGCATTAGGTTGAGCTATTGGTGGCACTATAGGTTTTGGGACAATTGTGGTGCCCTTGCTGAAAGCTGTTACAATTCTAACATGACCGATGGCAAGATGGATGTGTTGTGATTCATAATCAACATTACAATGAACTTTTTTTTAAAATGCTCATCCCAACAGTGACTCGTTGCCAATACTTTTCTTGTTAGGTAGTACGTAGAAACTCTCAGTCTTGATAGAAACCATGAGTTTGCATTTCCCCAAGAGTAGATAGGATTGCCTCCCAAATGGGCTCACTTTCACATTGGTTGGTTGCAATTGGGGTTGACCCATGGCAGTCCAGTGTTCGTGCATTAAGATATTGGCGTTGGATCCATCGTCAATTAGTGCATCAAGGGTGTATGCCTTTTGGGAGGTTATAGTGGAGGCTGGTGCTATTGCTTCCTCATCCACCTCCTCAAGTTCTATGATGATTGCAACCCTCACATTCGATGGTGGTTCTATCATTGAAGGTTCATGAAGTGGATGTGATGGAGAGTAATACTTTCTTATGCGTCTTCCGTTGAAGAAACCTATACCCTATCCTTCTAGGGTTTCAAGTCCCACATACCCTGTTCTACTAACATTGCAAGCCTTGAAGGGGCCCAATCCCCTAAACTTCATTTTCTGCTTATGTTCCTTGATAGAGTATAGCAAGACTACATCTCCTTGCCCAAAGTCTCGTTGCTTGACATATTTGTCAAATCAAGTCTTGCGGCGTGCCTTTTTGTAGATTAGAGCATGGGTTGCAACAAGATGAGTCTCAAATAGGCATTCCAACTTCAATAATCGATTTGTCCATGCTTCTTAGCACTCCCACCACTCTTGGGCTACTATTCTCAAGTTGGGAACAAAAAATTCCACAGGCAAAATAGCTTCGGTTTCTGTAAGTCAACCTAAATGGAGTCTGTCCTATGGTTGTTTTGTAGGCCATTCCATATGCCCATAAAGCTGCCATGAGCTTGTTGTCCTAGTCACTGTGTGAGGCAGAGTTAGAATATCCAATAAGATCTTGTTTGTGGATTCGGCTTGACCATTGGCTTGCAAATAATATGGAGAGGACTTTTTGTGGATTATTAAGAAGGTGGATAACAAGTGAGTGATCACTTTATTCGAGCTTTGTTAATGAAGTGTGTGCCTTGGTTGCTAACTAGCTCTATGGGGCAACCAAATCATGAGATTACTTGCTTCCAAAGAAACTTGGTTGTGGTCCTTGCATCATTCTTGTGAGTTGCTCAAGCTTCCATCCACTTGGTGAGATAATCTCTGGCGACAATGATGTATTTAGCTTGGGAGTATTGAGCTATATTGATAATTAAGCCAATGAAATCGATTCCCCACTTCATGAATGGTTAGCGCATGATCACTGGGGTCAACTCCATTTTGTCCTTATGATTAGGAACCTTAGTCTATTGGCACTCATTACAATGCTTTACAAACTTAGCTGCATCACGAAATAGCGTTGACCACCACAATTGGGACTGGAGCACCTTGTGTGGTAGTGCCTCCCACCACTGAAGTGCCCTCCAGCTATTCCTCTATATGCTTCTTTGAGCACATCATACAATTCATGTTCACAGACACATCTCCTTAAAAGTCCATCCTGTCCTACCCGATACAGTTGACCTACAATCAACTGATAAGGTTGAATCTTCAAGATCATTCCTTTTAATCTAGCTTTCTCTATTGGTCATTCCGATAGTCCATTCTCAAGTATATGGACAATGTCATCCGCCCAATATGGTGTGAGGTTGGCTCTAAATAATTCTCATTCACTACACATTTTAAAAAGGTGTGGATCTAGTAAATCATCACACTGATTCCCTATCCAATGGCCTCTCTTGTGGGTATGTGGGACATATGATCTGCCATATAATGTTGTTTGCCCTTGCGTACAACTGCTGAGAAGTCAAATTCCAAAAGCAAAATTAACCATCAAGCAATGTGTCCCATTGCACAAGGTTTATTCACAAGATAAAGCAATGCTTGATGATCCACAAAGAAGGTGAAGGGTGTCACTAGAAGATAGTGTCTCAACTTCTTTATGGCAAACACCATGGCTAACCCTTCTCTCTCCATTGTGGAGTAGTTCATTTTTATCTCAGTGAGCTGTCTGCTAGCAAAACTCACTAGATAGTCTAGGTTATGTTCGCCACATTGGCACAACACTACCCCCATGGAAAATTTTGATGCATTAATGTGCACGTGAAAGGTAATGGACCAATCTGGGGCTCTCAAGATAGGAACTAAAGTTAGAGCCTGCTTAAGTCTTTCATAGGTCTATTGACATTCTTCAGTCCACTCAAAGACTATTAGTAGCTTGTAACCAACACATAGTTTCGTACAAACCATCGGTAGTATCATGTGTGGCTTAAGAAACATTGAACTCCCTGCCTTAAGGTGCACCCATGCTTTACCCAAAACTAGCACTTAAGGGGTTCAATGAGAGACCATATTGTTGGCACCGTTCAAAGACTATTTACAACTTTTCCAAGTGCTCTTCCCAGTTGGTGTGGACTCATAGGTCATTGACAACAAAGACTTCCAACCATTTCTTGAGCATGTCCTTGAAAATGCCACACGTGAGGTGCTGGAAATAATAGGAGCATTAGTCAGTCCAAATGGCATGACTATGTAGGCAAACACCCCCCATTCGGTGAATGCTAACTTATGCCTGTCATCTAGATGGACTTGCACTTGGTTATAGCCTAAGAAGACATCTAGAAAGCTATAGGCTTCCCAACTTTCCACTCTCTCTAGTATATGCTCCATGTGTGTGGTAGCGAGTAATTGTCTCTCTTGGTGGTTGCATTAACCTTCTTATAGTTTACACACACTCGTATCTTCCCATTCTTTTTCATGACTATGACCATGGGTGAAACCCAATCCGTATGCTCTATCTCGTAAATGAATCTAGCCTTCAATAACTTATCAATCTCCTCCTTTATGGTATATGCATGCTTAGGATTCATTGCATATGGTCGTTGCTTGACTAGTGCTGCATCGAGGGTCATGGGGATGTTGACCATGCAAACACATCATCAAATTCCCTTAGGAGTTTTATGAGATCATGCTCCTCCTCCTCGATTAGGTCATCTGCTATGTACTTGAGTTGAGGCTTGTCCTCCCCCTCTGCCAAGTTGACATTGCTAACTTTGGCTAGTCCTTCGATGGGTTCATTGGCTTGCCCTACTAACACCACTATTCTATCACCCTTTTTATACTTCGTGAAATGCTCGGGCAGGTCTTAGGATTTCTTATGCCATTCAGCTTTTGAAGGCTTCAACCATTTCCTTTTCTCCTCCCTTAACCTCCTATGCCTCAGGTGGACTGGAAGGTCCCACATGGTGCATCATGTCCTAAGTGGTTGAGGTATCTCGGGGTCACTACCACAGCTTGCCTTTGACTTGGAATTGTACTCGTCATCCTCACTAGAAGAGGTTGTCTCCCGTGGTTCCTGCAACTCTAAAGTTGACTATACTCCAAATAGTGTTGGGGTGCAAGGACGTGCTAGTCGTGCTTGCTTGCTCATAATCAACCACCTCAAGGCATTCTAGCCAAGCTCGATTGCAATCTACCTTGGCGACTCCTTTGCTCAATTGAAACATGTTGACCTCTCGGGGTTTAGTGCCTGCTCTAGAGTGACATCGAACCTTGCAATTTCCACCAGTGGGTTCCCTGATTCTTGCAAGATCGTGTGGCTAAGTATACTAACCCCTACTCCTGTGTCCACTATCCCCTTTTGTGTGGTATCTCCTAAGGCAACAATAGGTAAGATTGTGTGCATCTCAGTGCCCTCCCAAAAGGCATTTACTTGTGGGTACTTAGACATTCGATTTATCATTAGGCTTGGTATGTGTGTCATGGCATCATGGTCTAGAAAGACTTGTGGCTTATGGTCATTACTGTGTTCTACCCATCACTTCAATTCTTACCAAAGTGCGGAGTTTTGCCTCAATAATTCTCCCAACGACAATGTCACAGGAGTTGTTATTAGTGTGTTTAGCATGTTGCCATATGTTTTTCCCTCCTTAGCTTCATGGGCTCCCTGCCAATGTTCTTGAATGGTTTGTGTATTCCTAGCCTCCTGATTCTGCCCATGTAGCTATTCACATGGTGGTGTTGTCTCTCCTACCCTCATATATGTGGGAGAGATTAGTGGGCTCATGGTTGAGAGTTTGTTAATCTCTTCCTCAACTATAGGTTCGACATCTTGAATGTGAGCTTGCACTTCTTTTATCTGCTCCTTGACCTTATCTGCAACCTTTAGTGCTGGTTGGGGGATCATGGTACTCTCCAACCTTAGCACTTCCCTTTTCTCTTGTCTTAGGAGCGGATGTTTCTACTTCAACATCCATGACATGTTTTTCCTTGGTTAATGTGGCCTCACTCTCAATCTTGAGCATTATTTGTGCCTCAGTTCTCTTTTACCTCCATCATTGGCTCTTCTTTCCTATGGAGGATGCATCCAGGTTGCTAGGTCCAAGTAATGAAATACCGGCCTACTTTGTTTAAGCTTGTGTCATGACATTTAGGGGAATAGGTGTAGCATCATTGTCATGTGACTCGACACAAGAGTCTGAGCAGCACAGATGGTACGGCTGCCAAGCAGTTTCTACCTAAGGCAATAGGCAAACAAATGTGTGACTATGCATTCAAGGCACCTCAAGTTAGCCTTCTCTCTATTTGCTTGCTTCTTTTCAAGGCAGTGAGATGAGATATGCCCTAGATGGCCACATGTCCAACATGCTGTGGGCTCCTAGTTTTGAACTCCTCCTAGGCCTTTACCTCTTTCTATGCCTAAGGCCATGACCAACACAGGTCTATAGTCCACCAATATGGGATTTCCTTCTTCGTCATAAGAGACATAAGGGTTCAAATAAGAATCTTCCTCTATTGGTTCCTCTACAAAGTGCACTAGAGCTTCGCTCGGTGGATGGGTCACGATAGATGTAGGAGGTCTAGGGATTCCCATAGGGTTGATGTCTATCCTCGAGGCAGCTGGCTTTGAATCGTTGGGTGTAGGGAGAGCCAAAGGGGCTCCTTGTCTAAAATATGGTTGTCTGAGTGTAAGGCTACTGGTAAGGCGGTTTTGGCAACCGGCAATGCATGGTATCATACCCAAATCTTTCACAATTGGCACAAGGCCTTGATCTAGGATCGGGGCATTCAGAGGGTTGACAATTTCCTCCACAGTGTACACACCGTACATGGGGTTGTATTGGTCTTCTTGTTGACTCTTGCAGTCTAGCCAACTCTGATTTTAGGTTGGCTATAGCTTGGGTCTGGTCAACATTCTTCCCTTTTCCTTATTCACTGGGGGTTTCTCGTTCACTAGTTCTCACAGTGTTTCTGATTGCATTGCTACTTTGTTGTGCAATCCGAAAGCTTCTCTCCCTAACCAAATCATCTACATGTATGGCTTCCTCAAAGACTCTCGCAAGCACATCCCTTTGCACGTTCAAGTTGCTTGCAAGGGCCTTATAGAGTTCTTCATTGCGGATCCTATCAATGAATATGATAGAGACCGCTCTCTCATTGGGTCACTCAGTTGCAAGTATCCTCTTATAAAGACTCCTCACATGTATGACGTAGTCCCGTATGTCCTCCTTGTCTACCTTGGAGGCTGACATTCATCAACTCAACAATGAGGTTATCAGAGTATCTTGCCTCTAAGAATCTTTTGATGAAGAGATCCTTCAACTAGGTGAAGTCATTATGTTCAGTGTTGTCTAGATTGGTGAGCCAAGTCTCGTCCCTTGTCTCCCAAGCAAAGATTGAATGCTTGTGCTCGTTGAGCAGGGTGCATGATGTTATTAACCTCACACACCTACTCAAACTACTCGACAAAGCTATAGGGGTCATTGCATGCCTAGTATTTATCAAGCTACTTTGTAACTATGGGTATTTTCGTTTGGCTCCTGGCATTTGGGGTAACTCCCAACGTGGCTAGCAATGATGCCACCAAGGCTGCCCCACTTTGCTCAACACTAGTATTGCTTAGGAGTTTTTTGGTGAGTAGCTCGCTTACTATAAGGTTAGCTTCCCAGACTCTCTCCCTATTGGCATTACCTCCCATTCTATTCATACCTAATATGGCTAGGATCCTATGAGCCTCATTGATCTCTCTCTCATGACTCAACCTCTAAGCCCTTTCCTCCTAGCTATAACCTTGCAATGTGTTGCAATTCCCTCCTTGCTAGTCTCCTCTCTTCCTCAAGGTCGGCTATTATGTCAGCCACTAGTCTTCCATGGTGCACTATCCCCGTCTGCTGGTCGTATTGTGTGACAAGTTGCTGGATGTCATCAGGGTGCTCAGCCATATTAAGGTCAAGGTTGAGGTCTAGACTGTTCTCGTTTGAGATGGTGCCCACCATAGTAGTTTCCTCCTAACCCACTAGTGCATCTATGAGGTCAACTAAGCCAGTGAGAAATGTATCCCTAATCTTGGCGAGCCTTTCCTTCTCTCGGCAATGTGATAGTTCAATCCCCTCTATGTCTTTGTTCCTGGCTTTCTGGGTCTCTTGTCCAATTCTTGGGATTGTGGGTTTGTTTTTAGGTTAATAGCCCTTAGTGTGTTCCTTCTTAATCCAATAGTTTACAAATGTGCAACACTTATACACCAGCCGTGTATCTCAATGTGCGATGTGTGAAATTAGGCTTTCCAACTTTCGCACGAGCTTAAATGCCTACACTGTCGAGTGTGACCTTTGATGGAGTCAATTGCATCAATCAATTTCCTGTTCTTGATTCTTTTGGAAAGGGTTTTGGATTACTCCCAACCAGTTGAAACTGGGTTCTCTACACGTCATGATAAGTGTCTGTGTCAAGCATCCAGCCCAATGAGTCAATTTGGATCTCTAATCAGGTAACGGCCAAAGGTCGGATCTTTCAGTTCCCCATGGACTGCTAGGTTAAGGTTCCTCCTTTCTTTGAGTGTAAATAGTCCTATGGTTTCATTTATGAGTTCAAACTTTAGCCTAGCTACTACTAGTCAATTGAGAACAAGCCCTAACAAGACCCTAAAGGGTGAAAATTCAATTAAAATAGGGTTTTGGACAATTGGTCCAAATCCCAGACTCGACCGTCCAAGTTGCGGGTTCCAACTGTTTGAGTGGACTTCTTAAAGGATTTGGCCATCCGAGAGATCAATCTCAAACTCCGACGAGGGGGTGCTCATTCGAGTGTCTGAGTGGCCATCCAAGGTGGAGTGGTCAAGTCCGTCTGAGGAGATTCGAGAGGGTCACTTAAGTGGCTCAAACGCCTGAGCTAAAGTCACGACTCGGCCATCCGAGGCCTCTGGTCGCTATCTGAGAGGCACATGAAAACCCACCAAATGGCACAAATATGCTTTTTTCTACCTTAATGCACACCATTTAATGTACCAAGGATTCCAAAACAGAGCAACATTTAGCAACAATGATTCAGAGCGTACTTGTAAGAGCTGGAAGCATCAAAGGCAAGAACTGTTAGTGCTATAGCTTGTGGACCTGTCACTCCCTGTCTCTCTCTCACTAGCTCTCTCTCAATCTCACTGAATGCAAATGAGCTCTCTCTCCCCCTTTTTCCACCTTTTGTTTTCTCTTTTTCTCCCTTAACATTGTTTTCCTTCTTGGACCTGAAAAATCGATTTACTTTCTTCCCCTGTTTCCTTGTTTCCTAGTTATCCAGAGAATTATCTTTCCTTATTTTTTCCTAATTTCCCAAGCCTTAATGTCTCAAATCTGATCAAAATGCACAATTCCTACTCTAGTCAATGCACAAAAAGCTTCCTAAAACTAAACTAATCCGCAAAAGAAATCAAATAGCCTTCGACTCCCTTGCTTCGTACCTAAAATCAAGTGTTGTTTTGGAGTTGAACTCTTATTTCATCACTTGATTTGGAGCATGCAAGCACTCAAAGCTTGAATCCATTCATCCCGACAATGGAACCAAAATGTGGGAGCTTCTTACTCAATCGCCAAGACCCAGGGACCACTTATTGCTTCAAGTGTTTCAAGCCAAGTGCAATGGCTACCTCTCACATTGTCGTACATGCTCTCATACCCACAAGTGTAGTGAGCTTACCTCCATGCTCAATCAAGTTGCCTCCTCCCTCAAGCACTCTGGTAGCTCCACAATCCAAGGTGCAAGCTCAAGCAAGCTCGATTCTCAAGCTCCAAGCTCCATGCTCCATTGTCGCGCATGAGACAAGAGGAGAGAAGAGAATAGAAGAAGAAGAAAAAGAGATGAGAAGATGGAGAGCTTCTCCACCATGGTCCCTCACCCTCATACACTCACTCGGTTAACCTCAGTACAAGAAAAAATGAAAAAAGTGGAAAAGCACAAGTTGGGGGCTGAAAAGAGGTGGCTCAAGAAGGAAATCAAGCATAATGGAAGAACCAAGAAGGGAAATGGCCGAAAGCGCAAGGGCGGCCTCAAAAGATAAGTCAAAGGCAAAAGCGCAATTGTAAATGCAAGGCCCCCTAAAACTTTTGTAAAAGAGCGCCATGCTCCCTCTTGTGCAATTTGTAAGGGTAGATGGGTGGTAGAAAGGAAGCTAAGAAGATAGGAGGACAATGGGAAAGAGGGCCTAGGACAACCATGTAAAAAAAAGGATGACTGCCCAAAAGGGATGAGGGTTTTGTATATAAACCCAAAAAGTGAATGAGAAGCTCATTCTTTGGTGTGTGGCAAAGTGAACTCATCTTCTTCTCTTCTCCTTCTTACTTACTTGTGTGTGCTTGAGAGAGGGAGTGTGAGAGTGTGAGGGTGAGGGAAATTGGAGGTGAAGCTCTCCATCATCTCCTCTCTTCTTCTCTTCTCTTGTCTCGCACACGGCTATGGAGGATGGAGCTTGGAGGTGAAGGCTTGAGGATACTTCAGCTCACATCTTGAATCGTGGAGCTACATGTGTGCTTGAGGGAGGAGACAACTCATTCGGGCATCGAGGTAAGCTCACTACACCCCGATAGAATTGAAGGTGCATTGGCTAGGTGGGAGATAGCCATAGGTGCTCGATTGAAACGCTTGAAACAATAAGCAGTCCGTGGGTCTTGGTGGTTGAGCATGAGCTTTTGCCTCTACACACTTGCTCTCTTAAGCACAAGCTCAAGCAAGCAAGAACAAGAAGAAGAAGAGAAGAAGAGATCTAGTTTTTGCCACACACAAGAATGATCTTCTTATTTTACTTTTTGCCTTTTTATACATGCCCTCCTCCTCTTTGGGCACCCATCCCTTTTTACATGATCAGTTGTTTTAACCTAAGTCATATTTCCTTATTCCTTCCTATTTTCATGGTTCCTTCAACCGCATTCTTCATGATCGACTGTCAAGGATGATATGACAACCTTATTGCACTTTCATATTATATATGAATAAAGAATAGGTGGTCTATGTACATGGGTAGGCCCATTGACCTTTTACCCCAACAACCTCCCACTAAAAGGCTAATGGGCCAAGGAGTGAAAAAATAAAGAAAAAGAAAAAGAGACAAGGTGAGGAATCATGACATCTCACCCAACACCCAATTGAAAAGCAAGGTGTGCAATAAGCATCGAGAACCTCTATAGAAGAGTGAAGCATCCCAAGTCCATGACATCCAGGAGACAAGCAATCCCACAGCTCCATACAACGAAGCAGTCCAAGAATGCTTCTCATGAAGCAAGCACAACTCATGAGTGCAAGGTTGTAATACATAAGCATCAAAGTAGCACAAAGCATCAATGTGGTGCATAGGAGACAGCTGAGAGCACATAGACTCTCCAAAGTCAATCATAGAAGAAGGGCCAGCATCCCGATGGGGTCTCAAGATAGTATGCAGCCTCAATGAAGTGGAAGACTGTCATACGGCTATAGCATCAACCATAAAGCGCACTAAACATGCATCAAGAGGCTTGAGAGATGTGTATGTCTCATAAAAGATAGCATGAATACTGCATATAACCTGCTAGGCATCCAAATCCCATAACCTATAAGCCTAAAAGTCACCATCTCCATAACCAAGGAGGATACATCTGCATGACATAGGCATATTTGGCATACATACAAATGTCCGGCAACCAAACATCCTCAAGTAATCATAGGAGGGTCTCATGCCACTCCATGCCTTGTGTGGTGTAATACCATCCAAAGTCAGACATGGCGTCCTATTAAGCAAGTAGATTGCCATCATAAGGGCCTCATCCCAAAAGCCATAAGATAACCCAACTGTGGTAAGCATAGAAGCAACCTTTTCCTGTAGAGTCAGGCACATGCCATGAGCAATCCCGTAATACCGTGGGCATAGGAAATCAATGCCAGACTACTGACAATAGGACTAAATGTTGGGAGAGATAGCATGACTCCCATAATCCATTTGCAAGCACCTAGTTCTGCAACCAGTAGAATCCATAAACCTGTCAAGCATAACTGTGGCATTCTCAATCCGTACCAAGGGAAAAGCCCAAACACAATGGGTAGCATGATCCACAAAGGTCATAAAGTATGATGCTCCACCAAGTGACTGGGAAGGCATAGGTCCATATACTACACAATGGAAAAGATTTAGAGGATCATGCCTCTCACGATCACCATGAGCCAAAGGGGCTCTGTAAGGACCATAAGTACAATTAGGGCAAGCATCAAGATTTACGTGTGACAAAGGAGGCAGCATGGGGTCTGATCAAGACAAGATCTCCATCTCTCTGTGGTGCATATGGCTTAGGCGATAATGTCATAATAATGCATGTGGTATCCGGATAACTGCAACCATAGAATCTCCCACATGAGAGTCATGCACTAGTTAATGAGAACCAAATCTAGAACCTCTAGACAAAATCAAGCAACCACGACAGATTTTCGATGACCTATCCTAAAGAGAAACAGAGTAGCCTGCATCATGCAATTGACAGACAAAAATCAAGCTCTTATTGAGCATGGGAACATGTAGAACATCCCTGAGCATAAGAGAAGTCCCATTAGGCAAAGCTAGGTGTATGTCCCCTGTACCAACAATAGCATAAGTCTGCTCAAGGCCCAAATCATTACATCTGTCAACCTCCCTATAAGAAGAGAACCATGCTCTATCAGGGGTAACACAACAAGATGCCATAGAGTCCAAAAGCCAATCAAAGGCATAGGCTTGATCACTGAGCAAGTAAGCTGTAGGGAAACAAGATGACAAGAGTACATGCTCTACTACATCATCATGGGTAACCACATGTACCTCACCACTAGAAAGAGTGGTAACACCTGCTCCATCGCTAACTCTCTGCTCATGTCGAGTCTGTCTCTATCTCTGCTGCTCTCTAATCCATCTAAAACATTTTATTTTAATATGCCCAAGCTTTCCACGATGGAAGCATACATCTGTTAACTAAAGAACCTGTAGAAGATGACAAGGAATCCAAGTCATCATGAATAGGGCTATCCATAGCATCCACAGAGCTCAAGGAATCGAGAGCTGTCCTTCCCAACAAAGGGAACCTGCTCATAAAGAAAATCATATGCAAGACCATCAATGGTAGAAGCATGTTGCAAAGACTCACGAAAGCTCAACAGACGGGAGGACATAAAGGCATCAACCAAGGATGCAACAGCTCCCACATGAAGAAGAGTCGTAGCCAACTGTATAACATAACCAACCACAGTACAGTAAAGCATAAGACATCTGTCATAAGAGAATATGGTATTTAGCCATGAAATCAGCCCATAACCATATGCATATGCATAGCTCTGCAGTACATCATGCCACCTAAGAACATCCAAGTCAAGTAAAGACCGACAAGTGGCAAAGCATCCTGCAAGAGTCAAGCTCCAAGAGAATCCCAAACATCTATACAACAACATCCAAATAAGTGACTACGTAAGGTACAAGACAATAGACAAAGTGCATAGCCGAGTAAGAATGCATAGCATCTGCTCTCTTACATGCATGGGTAACAAGAGCCCAACTAGCATAGAGGCTAAGCAACAAAGAAGCAAGAAAGCCATAACTGCATCCCAAGCACTGTAAAGTCCACTAATCAACCAAATAACCCGCAATAAATCCAAGCACCAATGAGTATACAAAGCTCAATAAAACTCTGCCAAGACAATGAAGCAACTTTGCTCAATACATGTCTGCATCAATTAAACATCCAGGGATCCATAACATCGGATCATAAGGCCAAGTAGCATCCAAGGTTATAACGGAAAAAGCCAAATCAATGTCCAATTACTCCACAAAAGCCCTCAAATGCAAGTCTTGTCAAGCCCAAACATCTGCCATACTCCAAAACCCAAAAGCATCCACCAAGACATAAACCCACATGGGTAGCCTAGGCATAAGTAGCCATAAGTGGAATGCCAACTACAAACAAAAATGATAGTGAACCATAAAATTGAGCTCTACTTCTTGCTCAAAAGAATTCTGAGATAAAAAAGAACCATGTGGCATCATCCAAATACATCAGTACATAACCCCAAATAGCCAGGAGCACCCCATGACCAATAGGCATAACCCAAATATAGCATAAATAGCTTCATCCCTGAAGTTTCCAGCAATAAATAAATGTCCAAAACTGAGCAAACAATGGCTCAATCCAAGCTCAAAACCATAGACAAACCAAAGGCATCTTTTCCATATGTATAAGCACCAATCGGGCATAATCAGGCATCAAATGACCATGTAACATAAGCATAAAATGTAATGACAGGGGGATCGCCCTATTTTGGGCTGTCTATGGACTATGTAAAATAGTCAATGACTGAGCAAATTCAGCCCCAAAAGCATCTCACATCATAGGCATACATTTCCTGATATGTAGGCACCGTCTGGGCATGATCGGGTATCAAATGATATGGGTAAATAAGCATAGGCATGAAATGTTGGTTGCTGCCCTGTTCTAGACAGATCTTGGGATTGTTCAAATAGTCCATGGCTTAGCTAAATCAGCTCCAAGCTCAATGCCAACCATAAATATCAGTGCCCAAACCCAAAGCCAAGTGTCAGGAGGCTTCAACAAGCCATAACCAAGTGCTAGAAAAAGTAAATGAGTTGGGGGCTATTGTAAATGTCTAGGATAGGCTAAAATCAGGCATGCTATTGTTTATACAGCTAAGAGGAGCTCAAGATCAAAGCCCCAAGTCATGTGTAAGTACCCAAGCTCAATACCAACTGCTGGGGGGTCTCAATAGACCATAAACAAATGCCACGTGGGTGAGGAGCTCTTGTAGATATTTGTCATGCTAGAAAAAATATATGTCAACATGGCGAGATTGTGTTAGCTGTAGATATGGGGCTAGGGGTGGTGCGCAGATCGGACGCAGGTAGCTCACGTAGTGAATTCCCAAAGGTCCCCAAGAACAAAGCACTCTACTTTTTAGCACAAAAATCAATGTAAAAACAAGCACGACATGAGACAAGAGACAAATTGGGTTGAATCTCCCCCATGCCTTGTGTGAGCGCTTCACAAAGCATGTATTTAATATATATTTTCAATCTTTTTGCTCAAAAATAGCCCAATTACAAAAATATACAAGCTTTTAGCTTTTGAGTTTGCTTTCTACCAAAAATAGGAAAATAAAGCTAATGGACGGTGCCCAAAGAGTCTGGCACGCCCAATCTCAATGTTCAAATAAAAATAACATATCCAGGCGCATAAGCGCATACAAAATAATAATAAATAGTCGATGTCTCTATAGACATAATCAAAATATAGGCGTGGCGCCTATCAAAATATATCCAAAGGTCGGAAACCCGCTAGACTCCAATGCTTTCCTCTGCCACTGCTGCTATCTCTACACATCAACTGAAGCATTCACAATCGTTAGTAAAATAACACAATTAAACCGACAAAAGTGAATACCTAGCAGTCTTCAGCTACATAAATAAATCAACTGGTTAGAAATAAATCCTAACCTTAATTTATTACGAGTGCGCACTCTAAACTCATAAACGTTTATTAATTTAATATGCATTTTGCGGAATCACCCGCTATGGAATCACCCATGTACACACTAAATTAATGAAACGCCCGAAAAGGACAGGCGTCCCCATCAACTTCTCGCACAAAGAATCCTCTTTGCGTATGAGCCCCGGTCATCTAAGTTTACGGAATCCACCGTAAAACCTCACGGAATCCACCGTGGAATATGCCTCCTGGCATCATACCCCCGGGGTGGGATAGCAATTGACCTCAATTGCTATTAGCTCAATGTGGAGCTAACAGAGTGGGGAAAGCATTTAGGTCTCTAGCGTGCATCCATTGTGCTTCTTCTACAGGATGGTTCTTAAATTTCACGAGATATCTAGAGTACCTTCGGCCAGTTCTAGTGGTCATGTAATCAGTGTCTATGATGGCTTCTGGTTCAAGGATTTCAGTCTCTTCTTCTAGTAAAGGTGGGTTTTCATAGACAGGGTGGATAGGTAATTGTCCTCTAAATGGTCTCAATAAACTAATATGAAAGGTATTATGAATTTTCCAATGAGATGGCAGTTCTAACTTGAATGCATTGTCATTAATCTTATGAATGATTCTAAATGGTCCGTAGAATCTAGGGGCTAATTTGACAACTGGATGTCTATCTACACTTTGCAGTCTACGCTTTTCTATTCTAAGCCAAACATAATCATCAATTTTGAAATTCATGGCTTGTCTTTTCTTGTTGGCTTGTTTGGTATATGATTGTTGGGCTTTAGCAATCATATCCTTGACCTCATCAAAAATAGTGTTATGCATAACAGCAATATCATCGGCACTTTGTATTCTATTAGACAAAGATGCAACAGGTGTAGATAATCTATATCCATAAATAACTTCAAAAGGTGCTTTCTTTGTAGATGTGTGTGGTGTATTGTTATATGCAAACTGTAATAAATGCAAATGAGTATCCCATGTTTGAGGTTTAGAGATAGTGTATGCACGTAAAAGATCTAAAATAGTGCTATTTGTGGCTTCTGTTTGTCCATTTGTTTCTGGATGAAATGCAGATGAGAAATCAATCTTTGTGCCTAGATTTGCAAACAGTGTAATCCAGAAATTATTACAAAATCTAGAATCTCTATCTGAAATAATCACTTTCGGCAATCCATGGTGAGTAAAAACAGTTTTCAAAAATAATTGTGCTGCTTGTGATGCTGTTAAAGTTTTCTTACATGCAATGAAATATGCTTGCTTACTAAATCTATCTACAATTGTCCAAATCATGTCATGGTTAGATTTAGTATTTGGTAAGCCAGTAATGAAATCCATAGATATATGTTCCCAAGGTTTAGATGGAATAGATAAAGGCATTAATAGTCCATACTGTTTACCATGATGTCTCTTTATTCTTTGACAAATCAAACATTCAGAAACAAAATTAGACACATCTGCATCCATATGCGGCCAATAAAAATCTTCAGTTAACATGCGTAATGTAGAAATGATACCTCTATGACCTTGATATGGGGGACAATGAATTTCATTTAAAACAAAAGATCGGAATGGAATAGTAACACACAGTCTCTTTTCAAAGAACATGAATCCATCATTATATGATAATGAATCAATAGGAATGAAATTATTTTGAACTAATTTTTGCCAATCAGAATGAAAAGTAATATCCTGGTTATAGGTGTCTTTCATAGCAATCAAAGAATCAAAAGATATGATAGAAATGTTATGAATTGCAGGTCTTCTACTTAATGCATCGGCAACTACATTTTCTTTTCCAGGTTGGTATTGAATGATAGGATGGAAACTTTGAATGAATGAAGCCCATTTGATATGGCGGTCAGAAATTTGGGGTTGGCTAAGTAGATGTCTAATGCTTTGCTGGTCGGTCTTTATCATGAATTCTGAACCCATTAAATAATGCTTCCATTGTTTCAATGCTTGTACAACTGCTAAGAGTTCCTTGTCATAGGTGGAATATTTAAGCTCAGAGGGTTTCAGCTTAGAACTAGAATATGCTATTGGATGATTATCTTGCATTAACACAGCTCCTATTCCTGATCCGCTAGCATCGGTCACAACTAAAAAGAATGGTCTGTTAAAGTCAGGCAATTGTAGAACAGGGGCATTGGTCAATGCATGTTTAAGTAAATCAAAGGATTTCTGCTGGTTTTCAGTCCATTGATAAACAATGCCTTTCTTAAGAAGTTTGGTCAGTGGTAAAGCAAGTAATGAGAAATTACGTACAAACTTCCTATAGAAACTAGCAAGACCAAGGAATGAGCGTAAGTCATGTACATTTTTAGGAATAGGCCAATGCAATATTGCGTCAATTTTCTTAGGATCAACTTTTATTCCTTCTTCTGATACAATATGACCTAGATATTCTATTTCTGTCTTAAAGAATTCACTCTTGTCAGGATTTGCAAACAATTGATTTTCTTTCAGTAATTGAAAAACTAATGATAAATGCTCATAATGCTCTTTTTCACTTTGACTGAATACTAAAATATCATCAAAGAAAACAATCACACAATATTGATATTTTAGAAAAATACGGTTCATCATTCTACTGAAAGTAGCAGGTGCATTAGTTAATCCGAATGGCATAACTAAGAATTCGTAATGGCCAAACTGTGTTCTGAATGCAGTCTTAAATATGTCGGATCTATCTAACCTCACCTGATGATATCCAGATTTAAGATCAATTTTACTAAATATAGAAGATCCTTGCAGTTTGTCCATAAGGTCATCAACTCTAGGTATAGGATACCTATTCTTTACAGTGTTCTTGTTTAATGCTCGGTAGTCAATACACATCCGATAAGTATTATTCTTTTTCTTGACTAAGAGCACAGGTGCACCGAATGGGGAACTGCTAGGTCGAATTAAACCTCTATTTAGTAATTCTTCTACTTGAGTCTGGATTTCTTTTTGCTCTATTTGATTGTGCCTATATGGGGCTTTGCAAGGTGGTTGTGTGCCATGTATTAGGTCAATCTTATGGTCTTCTGGACGTGATGGAGGTAAACCTGGTGGTAGGTCTTCTGCAAAACAGTCCTTAAAATATGCAAGAAATTCCTTATGCCTAGGGTGCATATGAGTTTCTTTTGCGTGCAATTCATTCACCCAAATAAGATATGATTTAGTATTCTTTCGTAGTGCACGTTTTGCTTGAGTATGCGAAAGCAGTGGAAACATATGAGATGCATGCATACCAAATAATGTAATAGATTTTCCTTGAAAATTTATATTCATTGTGTGTGTGGAATAATCTATATTGGGATTATGTTGGTGTCTCCATGGCATTCCTAGAATAATGTCGCTAGACTGTAATGGGACAACTAAGAAATTTCTTCTTTCAATATATGGACCAATTTGAATTTCTAAATCTTGAACTTCTTGTGTGCCATTGTACCTAGTACCTAAAAATGCAGCTTTTATGCGATAATGCGTAAGTACAGTATGCAATTTTAATTCCTTTACCAATTTTGCTGAAATAAGGTCATGCGTACTACCGTCATCATGCAATACAGTTCTTTCTTTTCCATGCACCATACATTTCATAGTCAACAATGAATGTAAAGTAGGCATACCTGGTAAAGTGTCGGAAGTAGTAGTAGGATCATCTTCTTCTTCAGTGAAATCCGGCATATCCTCATGCTCGTCTTCGTCCATAGCTCCAAGGTAGTTGATATGTGCTGATGGCTTCTTTGAATGACAATTTGCTGCGAGATGGCCTGGCTGGTGACACTTGTAGCATACGATGGACTTGGCTTTGGTCACATTATTTGCAATGGCTGGGAGTCTGGGTATATTTGGATTTGCTTGTTGGATAGGCTTAGGATTTGGATTGACAGTGGTTGGTAATGCGGGTGGTTTAGGCCAATTCTTGCGGAAAGATGGTGATGAAAAACGACCTGGATTAAACCTTCTGAAATTTGAATTGAATTGTTTAGATCCATAATTACCGTTTGCTTGGAATGGCTGTGGTCGTCGATCTCTTCCACGTAACTTATCTTCAGTGTCGTGAGCTAAGGAGATGGCATCTTCAAGGGTAGCAGGCTTGAACATATTCACCTCAGCGTAGTAATGTCCAAGAAGTCCAGACATATACTTCCGCTTATGGGTCGTCTCTGGTACATCTTCAAGCATGCGTAGCTGTAGAAGTGCATTCCAAAAACGCTCTGTATACTGTGGAATAGGCTCACGGTCGCGTTGTTGAAGTAAATCCCATTGCTTGATAGCCTTCTCATGAAATTGCGGTGGAAGGAAATTTTGCATGAACTTCTTCTTGAAATCTTCCCATGTAGCAGGACATTCTATGCTCTTGCGGACGACAGTCCACCAAAGTGAAGCTCTATCTATCAGATGATTAGTAACACACTTGATTTTATCTTTCTCAGGATAAGTTTCCTCATGGAAATAGTCATCAAACTGGCTAATGAATGATAAAACAGTCTTTCCCTCTCTTATGCCATTGAAAGTGCGAAACTTGAAACTTCGTTTACTTATCTTGGATTCCTTGCGAATGGTTTGTGCTTCAAGAGTGGCGTCGATGGTACGGCGTATCAAATCTTCAGCTTGAGGTTCTTCTTTGTCAGTGGACGCTCCTTGTAGCTTTGTCAATTGCGCTTGCAAGGCTTGCCTAGCTCTTCGCTCTTCGTCTAATTGCAACATAATAAGATCCAGCTTTTGTTCCATGGTAGGCTCGGGTAGGTCGTCTTCAGCCATAGGATCATCCATAAGTGGGGTAGTCATCCTGTAAAACTCAACAAACCTTTCTCACTCAAAATCAGTTAGCGGGATGAGCGTAGCTCAAATTTGGGGTTACAAGGCTATGTATTTTTGGGTATTTTCTTCTTCAATTTTCAGAAATTCTGAAATATTTCTGTCTCCGTTTGCTGAAAGTACTTCAACGAACTTGTAGATAGGTAAAACAGCTTGCTGCGAACAACTTTCCAGTTCAGAGTTTTTGCAAACGAACAAGTCTTCTAGGAGTTTCGAGCGTTAGTCAGTTCTGATTTAGTCTGACTTGCAGAGTTGCAGACTTAGCAAACTTGCAGGGTTGTAGACTTGCTGGACTTAGCCGATTTGCAGGACTTGCAGTACTTGATTCCAAGTGACTTACTGAACTTGTCTTCTGTAGTGCGAGACCAGGAGTTTTTTGACTTCTCTGCCTTCACTGACTTGCAGAGTATGGAGGGACTTAAGCTTAATTAGTTAAGCTTAAGCTTAAGAAGCTTAAGAAGGAGGAAAATAGGCCGCCGTTTTCTGATCGTGAGGGGGGGGGGGGTCCGTTTTTTTCCGCCGAAAATTTCGGGATGATCTCCTCTTGCCACGATTTGAAGATTTGAAGCTAATCAAGCTTCTCTAATACCCTTTAGCTTTATGATTAAGCTTTTGATTAATAGGATTAAGAGCTTTTCTCACAGTTTCATCACGACTTGTTCATGGAGTTGAGGGAGTGGTCCTCCGCCGACAGAGAGTGGTCCTTCGCGATCTGAGAGTGGAAACAGGGGTTCTTGATCGCCAGAAGTCTGCCTGTATCGACGGTTCGCGACGAGATTGACTGTAGAGGCCGTTTGCTCCTGGAGCTCCGCCTTCGCCCGAGATTGGTAGCGATTGGAAGCCCTTGATCTCTGCTCCGCTCTGATACCACTGGTGCGCAGATCGGACGCAGGTAGCTCACGTAGTGAATTCCCAAAGGTCCCCAAGAACAAAGCACTCTACTTTTTAGCACAAAAATCAATGTAAAAACAAGCACGACATGAGACAAGAGACAAATTGGGTTGAATCTCCCCCATGCCTTGTGTGAGCGCTTCACAAAGCATGTATTTAATATATATTTTCAATCTTTTTGCTCAAAAATAGCCCAATTACAAAAATATACAAGCTTTTAGCTTTTGAGTTTGCTTTCTACCAAAAATAGGAAAATAAAGCTAATGGACGGTGCCCAAAGAGTCTGGCACGCCCAATCTCAATGTTCAAATAAAAATAACATATCCAGGCGCATAAGCGCATACAAAATAATAATAAATAGTCGATGTCTCTATAGACATAATCAAAATATAGGCGTGGCGCCTATCAAAATATATCCAAAGGTCGGAAACCCGCTAGACTCCAATGCTTTCCTCTGCCACTGCTGCTATCTCTACACATCAACTGAAGCATTCACAATCGTTAGTAAAATAACACAATTAAACCGACAAAAGTGAATACCTAGCAGTCTTCAGCTACATAAATAAATCAACTGGTTAGAAATAAATCCTAACCTTAATTTATTACAAGTGCGCACTCTAAACTCATAAACGTTTATTAATTTAATATGCATTTTGCAGAATCACCCGCTATGGAATCACCCATGTACACACTAAATTAATGAAACGCCCGAAAAGGACAGGCGTCCCCATCAACTTCTCGCACAAAGAATCCTCTTTGCGTATGAGCCCCGGTCATCTAAGTTTACGGAATCCACCGTAAAACCTCACGGAATCCACCGTGGAATATGCCTCCTGGCATCAAGGGGGCTACTACAAAGGCTACAAGTGGTGGGGGGGTCCCCAAGGGGCCAAATAAGGCCACTAATCAAGCCAAAGGTGGAGGGGAAACTTCAAGCTTCACAGGCAAGCTCAACAGTGGCTGCCCTCTTCAAAACCCTATTGTCCATGAAAATGGCTGAAGTGAAGATCTCATACCTCATGTGGGAAAGGTCGAGAAGAGGCCAGGAAGCGCTTGCGAAGGACTTGCTTTGATACAGTTGAAGGGGATGCAATGGCAGTGGAGAAGGAGAAGAGGAAGATGCGGGAGAGAAGAGCACACACAATGTAGGTGCTGTCAAGAATGATATGACATCCTTATTGCGCTTTCATATTATATATGAATAAAGAATGGGCGGTCTATGTACATGGGTAGGCCTAGAGGCCTTTTACCTCAACATTGCACACTCTTTGACTCTCCATGCTTGGTGTTGCCATTGTCATCACCTTGATCTAGTGCCCTTACTGACGCTTTGAGTTGTGTGCAAGGACCAATCAATCCATTATCATTGTATTAGCATTCTTCTTTAGTCAGTGTAGTATTCTTTCTTCATCTTCTACTCTCTCTCTCTCTGTCTCTCTCTCTCTCTACTTCTCTCTATGTTCGTGTTTCTCTTCCCTTGCACACTCTCACATTGTATCATCACCTAAGTGAGGACATAGTCTAGAGATTTCTTTTAGAAGAGTAGGCTCTCATTGTAGAGGAGCCGCCTAGGTCTTCAAAACTCAGATTTCAACTTGTGTTTTGCTGCATTCAGTGCATGTACAAGTGTTCCACTACTTGTTTGATCTTCTTGAGCCATGCAATAGTCTCTAGGACCCAAGTAACAGTATTTATGCATCAGGAGACATCTATTTTTGCATTTTGTAGAAAATGAAAATTTGCATGTTGCAGGCGACCTCATCTTGGTGCATGCGACATCATCCTACTACAAGTGACAACTTTCTGTGCACGCAAAGTGTCCTAGGCTGTAGGCAATTGCTTTCCCCTAACAAACGATGCATCTACAACCTCTGTAGCTGATTGCCTTCTATCTTTCCCACTATCTCCATCAAAATGCAGATCTATGGGTGATTGCAAGATCGAAGATGTTTTACTAGTTCATGAGCTTTGATGACTCAAAGGAGCTTCTTTCCAGACACTCTTCTGAGCAAAGATGTGATTATCATGATTATAGTCTGCGAGAGGAGCCCTTGGTTTGGGCTCGTCACCATTTTATTCATTTATTCACAAAAGACTCCATCAGAAGTAAAGATGTTGTCCTTGATACCCTCGATATAGGGTAGGTTTGGACCATTTTGAGACTTTTGCGCCTATAGCTCGGATGTCTACTTGGCTTATTTTGGCTCTTGCATCCTACCACCGCTAGCATGTTTATCAAATGGACGTAAAGTTTGCCTTCTTAAATGGTGTCCTTTAGGAGGAGATTTATGTTTCACAACCCCTAGGTTTTCTTATGCAAGGAAAGGAGAACCATGTCTACAAATTTCAAAAGACCCTCTATGGCCTAAAGTAGGTTCCTTGTGGTTGGTACCAGAGGATCTATCACTTCTCTCTACAAAGTGGCTTCCATCAATCAGCTCATGATCCCAACCTATACTTCAAGACTGAGGGTGACATGTGTGTTTTGCTCATCTTGTATGTGGATAATATTATCATTACAACAAGGAGATATACTCAAGAGATTGATCGTACTTGGGAGATTTTGCAATACAGTTTGATACGATGGATCTTAGGATCCTACATTTCTTCCTTGGCTTGGAGATCTATCAACTACTCGCACATAGCATTTTTATTTCGCAGCACAGGTACATTGCTGAGCTTCTTTTAGAGTTTGATATGGTCTATTGTCAGCCTATATCCTTGCCCCATGGACCTAGAATTCTCATCTATACTTGAAAGAATTGGAACATTAAATCATTCAAGCAAAGAGAAATGAATATGAATGAACAACCAAATAGATAGAGTAAAGCCCTATCAAAAAGTCAATGAAGAAGCTCATTTCGAACAGTGCATAAGAAGGTCATCATAGAGGGCCGGGCGATGGATCCATCCAACACAATATTCAATTTCAATGTGCCAGATCCGCCCACCAGCCTCTCTCCACGACCATGGCTAAGTCCAAACTCAAGGGCCTTTCAAGTCCATAAATCCCTCCAACACAAGGGATCATCACCAACTCAAAGTCCTCACAGTTCCATAAATCCCTTCAACACACCTTCCAACTCGACTCGTACACTCAAAGAGCTACTTGGCTACTCCAGCAACAGAGTCCGACTCATCTCCCAACAAGTGCCATGGGACTGGCACTCAACTAGGAGGGGGGTAATGTTAACCCTTGAATGAACAAGGTGGAAAATCTAGAAAATCTAAAGTAGAAGACAAAGCCAAGGAAAAAGTGGAATGGAGAATGAAGGCACGCCAAGAAAAATCGAGAATTACAAGTAGTATGAAAAAGTCCTGAATCGAGGAGAGGTGCTCAAGAAAAAGTGCAAGTCAATACTTCTGTAAAAGAGCACAAAGTGCATCATGATTTATTTTAAGAGCGTCGGTCTGACCTGTGCAAATTGTAAATGTAGATGGGTAATAAGAAGGAAGCTATGAAGATAGGAGGACAATGGGAAAAAGGACCTAGGCTATGACAGCCGGCCATGTAAAAAGGGGATGACCGCCCAAATGGGATTTAGGGCTTTGTATATAAAGTTCATAAAGTGAATGAGAGCTCATTCTTTGGTGTATGGCAAGGTGGACTCTTCTTCTTCTCTCCTTCTCTTCTCTTTGCTTTCTTGTGTGTGCTTGAGGAAGGGAGTGTGAGAGTGTGAGGGAGGAAGTGTGTGAGGGTGAGGGATTAAGGAGGTGAAGCTCTCCACCATCCTCCCTCTCTCTTCTCTTCTCTTCTCTTCTACGAAAGCAGGGTCGAGCAAAAATCTCAAATTGCTGTGAGATTTGGTGTGCGAGCAGATCACTATATATTCTACAGATGAGCCCTTTAGGCCTTTCCTGCAATTATTTTGGACATCTGAGCCGTTTCAGGCCCCGTTTTAGAGCCGCAAGGTTGTGGACAACAGTTTTGGGGTACACTGTGATTTCGGCTATATTGACCGAAAGTGGGTGCGCAGGTTACAGATTGCGAATCTGTAATTGTTGAGGTGTTTGCAGGAAGAAAACATAAGGTTTATCTGCAAACAAGTTGCAGATTACATGTACTATTGAGCAATCAGTGAAAAAGGTTGCTTGGTGTAGTGCTGTGCACATGTTGTGAAAGATTGCAGAAGACTAGCTTGCTGTGTTGTACCTACAACATGTAGCAAAGGCTACAAATTGCCCTTTTAAATTAGGCCAAGTAATGCTAACCACAAAGTAAATTAGATGGATGCTTATTCAATATAGAGAGTAACTAGTACGCATTACACTCAAGCAATGCTAACTGTCACATTGCTTACATGATTTACCCAAGTTATTCAAAATGGGAATTGACCAAAATGATTATGGTTTTAATGAAAAGCTCAAGGATTAAAACCTCCCCAAAATAGAAACAAATATCACCCAATCAATAATTTTTCTAACATATTAATGAATGGCACACCGAGGTAGAGAGAGAGAATGTATGTATATTGTGAGATATTCACATGGAGAGACTTGCATAGAGAGAGAGAGAGAGAGAGAGAGAGAGAGAGAGAGAGAGAGAGAGAGAGAGAGAGAGAGAGAGAGAGAGAGAGAGAGAGAGAGAGAGAGAGAGAGATGTGTTAAGGAGTCCTTTAAACTAATGGTGTAGGTATGCTCCCATGATAACATGTGATAGAAAAACGATTCAAGGGATCTTTATTGCATGGGTTGCTTACTATGCTGCATAGAAGGCAACATTGGGGCTAGATGAGAGTCTCTAATACATACATGTTGTTAGATGTCAAAGAAAAAGGCATATGAGGATCACCTAACGAGTTACAGTTATGAGTCTTTTAAAGTTGGCAACATTGTAAGTCACTGCCAAAGTGGTTATCCCAATTGGTTGGGAGGGTGTGTATGTTGCTAGAGGTCTATGGTTCAAAACCCACAATTGGGCAGCTCCATGACATCTTATAGTTCGAGATGACTTATCATCGAGTGGAGGGTGTGTATGTTGCTAGAGGTCTACGATTCAAAATCCACAATTGGGCAGCTCCATGGCATCTTATCATTTGGGATGACTTATCGTCAAGTGATGCTTTTAGTAGCTTGTGAATATTTAGACTTGGCAATAGAGGTGAGGGAACACTAGTCCACCTTACAAATTGGTAACAGCCCTCACCTAGAGCTAGTAAGGCTGGGTTCACACTAGGCGATGGGAGGGAGAAAAGGCTAACAAAATTCCACGTGTCAAAGTTCTATTGGCTGCTAGAAATTCCGAAAGGCAGCTCCCTTGGGTGAATCCCCCTGGAAGCTTTTGTTGCCGCCTGCTATATAAGACAAAAGAGTTCACACGTAGTACTGAGGTTTGAACTCATGCACAACCAATGAGGAACCTTATTTGGCTGAAGTAACCGCGCCAGCTCACCATGAACTTCGGCTGCAACTTCGATTGCCTCCTCCATTGTGTGAATGAAGACCCGAGTGGCATAACAAATTGTTATTCTGCTGCTGGCTCGTCTGAACCCGGCCTAAGGCTATTGTCACCTTGTTACCTCTATTTACCCTAGGCTAGTTTTTTTGTAATGCGTTTTTTCCTCAAGGTACTAGGCCTTCCTTGTATTTACCATAGGCTAGCTAGCATTGGGTCACTGGCAACCAAATGTAACCTTAAAACTCATTTAATTCATTTGGTAAGAGGACAGAGAGAGGGAAGGGCACAGACGGGCAATCAGAAGAGAGTGCCTCTCGCCCGCGCGCTGCAATGGAGGAAGAAGAGAAGCTTTGGAGAGCAGCAGGCACAGCTCGCACGGGCAGCAAACCTTGCCCTCACAGAGACCTGGTAGCCTTCTCTACCGTAGCCGAATGGGAGACCGAAAGGTAAACCTCTGCGCAATAGATCTGCTGCTGTCACTCCCTCCCCATCTTATCTCTAACATGCTCTGGATTTGCCATAGTTGTTACTTGAAAAGCGCTAAGAAACAAGAGGAAAAAAATGATGCAGTGTTGTAGTTGTCCCTTGAAAACCCTAGATGCAGGGACTCGCCTTGTCATTCTCCTTTCTTGAAACTCAAGAACAGAGGAAGATGAAGCAGTGGTTCTCAGCCTTGCTTTAAAAATCTTAAGAAACAGAAGAAGATGATGCAGGCGCCAATGGCAGCCCTGTCATAGCTGCCTCTTGGATCCCCCATAGATGATGCAGGGCTGCTAGCCTTGTTACAGTCTACACAAAGGATCGCTTCCCCTGTTGACACACCAGTGCTCAAGAAGCCATGACAGAGGCCTTACTTCTGACTAGTCTGTCCATGGAGGATCCATCCACCCTCCTGTCTATGGATTCCGGCATTGCACATGATGAATTGGACAGGCCTGCTGGGACATGTCGCCCTCCTGACATTAATCTGCCCCTGTCGGTTCAAACCATACCATCTGCATGGTTCCATGATGCATCTGATATCCTTGATGTTGGCTTGGCTTGTCAAAGCCATGATATGGAGAGCATATCAACCCAGAAGGCTGGCAAAAAATGCAACAGGCGTGCTGATACCATCTGGGGTGCTTGGTTTTTCTTCAATCACTATTTTAGGCCTTCCCTGTCAGACAAATGTCAGGGTAAGCTTACATTGGATGGTGGAAGCACCACTGTCTTGGACAAGAGTGACTTGAAACTTGATCAATTCTTGGTTCAGCATGATATGGAGAATGTATATATGTGGGTCTTTAAAGAGAGGCCAGAGAATGCGCTGGGAAAGATGCAACTTCGCAGCTACATGAATGGGCACTCTAAGCATGGAGAACCCCAGTTTCCTTTTAGCCCTGATAAGGGCTTCACACGTTCTCACAAAATGCAGCGCAAACATTACAAAGGTCTGTCCAATCCTCAATGTATCCATGGCATTGAATTGGTGAGGTGCCCAAACCTGTCTAATGTTAGTGAAGAGGACAAGAGCAGATGGGCAGAGCTGACTGGCAGAGATTTGAATTTCTCAATTTCATCGGATGCTGAAGCTTACTCGGCCTGGAGGAGCCTTGGCAGCAATGATTTTGACTCTGAAAGGTCCGGTTACAAGGAATTTCATATTTGCACTAAGAAATATGTGTGTAGAAGATCTTTGGGCAAGTTAAATGGAATGGTGCTGAATCTGGCTGCTAAGCTACCTTCTTCTAATGCAAATGGCACTCATGCAGATAAGAAAAGGAGGAAGGACAATTCTCCTGGGAGTAGTGATGAGTGCTATGCAGCAACAGAGAGTTATTTCCACAGACCCTTAGACATGGAGAGCCTAGTGAATGATCAGCCATGCTGGATTTCTGATTTCAGTGGAGTGATGACTGAGTCTTGTGGGCCAGTTACAGCTGCAAAGAGTATCTATGAGGATGAGAAAGGGTATCTGATATTGGTAAGCTTGCCATTCACTGACATCCAGAGAGTCCGGGTTTCGTGGCTGAATACAGCTACACATGGAGTTGTGAAAATCCATTGTTCAAGTACGGCTAGAAGTCAATATTTGAAAAGAGGGGGTAGGATCTTTGAGCTCACTGATCGCACACCAGAGCATTGCCCTCCTGGAGAGTTTATTCGGGAGATTGCTTTGTCTACTCTGATTCCAGAAAATGCACAGCTTGAAGCTTTTTATAATGAGGCTGGAGCAGGACTTGAAATAATGGTACCTAAGCATCACTCTGTTTATGAGGAGAGAGAGGTGCGTGTGTTCTTACCTCCACAACTAGGTCACAGAGAATCTTTGCGTCCTTAACAGTTGTAGCATTGCTGTATGACTGCAATCCTTGTACTATATTTGAATTGATTGTGGTTTTGTTGTGAGAGTCCGTTCTTCCCTTTATTTAGTATGAGTGATAACATAAGGAATCTACCTCTCATTTTTTCATGAGTTGAGCTGTCAGTGTAGTGTATGGCAAAAGCAGCAGGTAATTGTAACTTACAAATGCTTGTTGAATCTACTCTCATTCAGTATTTAAGGTAGGTAACTGCACATTCTATCCATTTTTAATATCTGGTTGAGTTCTTCTCTAAACCTTCAAGTTATGAAGGGTGCATGTTCTTGATATAATTAATGTGTGGAAGCTTTCTTTATCATAGTTTGCAAATCTGCTGCTAGTGCTTATTATTTTTAAGCTTAGTATATGAAAGTATCAAAGTATATCATTGAAGGCTATATAATAGACCTTAGGTGGTAAAGGGTGGGTCCCCAGCTGTTGTTGCTAGTGCATGTGATGTTTAATTGACAATGAAACTTAGAAATGGTACAAATGTCTGATGAGCGGATGATTGTGTAAGGTTTTGATCTGTGTGCTTTGATAACTTGAGAGTCAAGTGAACTGATGAATATGACAAGTGCAAGAAGAGTGTGTGGTGTTAAGTGAGTAGGGACCTAGTGAATTGCACGTGACCATACACATGAAAGTAGAGTATCTGCTGGTTGTGAGATCCAAGTAAGAAGTTTGTCAACATTCGTAATAAGTAAATTTGTCCTTATGTTTCTTTCTTATTTTGTTTATATAAGTTCACCATCCCTGTTATGTTAAGCACGCAAGTGAAGCATGTTCAGCACTGGTACTACTAGTGTCTCTCCATCACTCCTACTTCTGCACATGTTTGCTGCATCTAATTCTTTTCGTACCATTCTTTACATTTTGCTTTGTTTGAATATGTTAAGGTTTTTGTTCAGTGCAGACAATATAGAAATATATAGAAATAGATACGACAGCTACTGTAATGTGGCCTGTCTTAACATACTGTTCTTTCAGGACTTCATGTAGTCTTGTTGCAGTGATAGATGTAAGTAAGATGTCTAGTGTCCCAGCAAGAGGATAAATGCTATTTTACTTTTATTTACAAGATGCATGCTATCTTGCTTTTCTTTACATGAAGCAAAGATGCAGCTTTTGTGTTCGCACAAATTAAGGGAGCTATATTTGCAAGATATAATGTCCCAATACAAGGTTTTAAATGATAGGGTCCAAGCTTAGTGGGCTGAATGTCATTATAAAGGGAAATTAAGGTCAAAACTTGGGATCTAGGGTACATCTTTGAGATGTTGAGAGTTCTATGTCTATTGAGAATTATTAGAACATGGTGTTAGCATGGAGAATTGATTATTCGATAGTTCCTCATTGGGGTTTACGTGGAAGAAAGGCATGTAACAATTCCTTGAGTTCTTTTGAAGGTTTGAAGAGAGAATCTATATAATATGTGCTAGAGCTTCTAGGGTCAAGTGATTGCCTTGCTAATACTAAGTACTCCATAAAGCTATTGTAATTGTGTGACATTGGATACCATAAAATTATGGTAGTCGTTTTTAAGAACTTCAATACTACTTTTAACTCCCAAAGGGAAGGACTACATTTTTTCCCTCAAGGCATATTAGAGTTTATTGCAAAAAGCGTGAGAAGGAGTTGCAAGCAAATGTTATTGGATCAGTCACTTGGTCGGATTGCAGTCCAGTCGGACTATACAGTTGGACTACCACGTGGCAGTCCGACCTGCTTCCGTACGATATGCAGATATTTGGTGCCAAGATTTTGGCTATTTATAGCCGAGTTTTTAGCAGTCTGCTCGCACTCTTTTGCTCGCAGATTACAGGTTGGAGGCTTGCGCAGATTCCGTCTCTGTTCGCAGATTTCAGACAAGAGATCGTGCAGACTGCAACGGACTTCGAGGTGAATAGTAGGTTGCATCGTCGAGGTGGAGACACGCAGCCCAGTGCATTGTGTCCGTGTACATATCTGCATATCTTTGTATACAACACACTTTATACAATAGATCTTCATCTTTCACTGTCTCTTTCTCTCTCTTTTCTCTGCGTTCTCTCTCTTAGTCCTACGCTTCCACACCGCTGCACTCTGACATGGTATCAGAGCAGTGTTGAAGGGCTGACTGAGTGCAGAACTAACTTGAAGAGGAGTTTCCATCGCGACACAAGGCTGCATTTTCAGTGTTTGAGGGCAAGCAGGAGGGCTGCAGGAGGGCTGCAGGAGGGCTGCACCTCGGAACGAAGCTGAAGCGAGTATGGGCACGCATGAAAGGAGTCCAGGTGGTGGATTTGCTGTTGTTTGATGAGGAGGAAGTTTGAGTTTTCAGCTTTCAAGTGCAGGTTTTGCTTTTTCATCGCCTCTGGCGGATGAAGAAGTTTTAGGACGCGGAAAAGCCCTAGCAGGCTGTGTTTTCATAGTTAGAGGGGGCTACTTTTGCGTTTGTAAAGGCATTATAGACGAAGATGTCTACAGAGATTGACTTGGAGTTCCAAACGATCATGGACTGGAAGGTGCCTATCTTATCGGCTCTTCCAGCAGATCAGAAGCTCGATGGCGACAATTACCGCATTTGGCGCGTGATGATGTTGGCCATCCTTGAATCCTACGATTTGGCGGAGCTTGTACAGGAGATTGACTGGCCCTCGGTGAGAGATGAGTCCAAACTCTCTTCTGATGCTCGTGCGGAGTTGGCCAAGGCACAGTCTCACTGGGACAAATTGAATGCCCGGAATCGTTCCTTTCTTTTTTTGTATTGTACTACAGTCGTGATAGCTCACATCGAGCACTTGACGGTGGCTCGGGAGATATGGCTGGAGCTTGATCAGATGTATAACTAGATGACCCTTATGAAGCGGGTTTCTTTGGAGGTGCAGATGCGGACCTTGTTCGTGAACAAGTCTTATTCGTTGCGGGAGCACATTAACAAGCTTAGACAGCTTCAGATGCAGGTTCAGAATGCGAGGAAGCCAATTTCCTATGAAGACATGGCGATCACACTCTTGTCCCAATTGCCGCCATGATTCGGTGCTTTCTGCTCCGCCTCCGCCCTTATTGCTTCGGGGCGAGAGTCCACTCTTCGGTGGGAAGAGTTGGTTCCTATGGTCTTGGACCAGGAGGAACAACTGGAGAGATAGAATGCTTCCAAGTCGGAGGCACTGACAGGTCCAGCCTCTCAGAAGAAGGGGAAGGACCAAAAGAAGAAGGGGGATAACAAGTCAAAGAAGGACAAGGACAAGGACAAAGAATCCACATGCCATATTTGTGGAAAGACTGACCATTGGAAGAAGGATTTCCTTGACAAAGACAAGGACACCAAGGACACGAAGGATTCTGGAGCAGTGGTTGCACCCTCATCAGATGCGTTTCTTCATCTAGCTGTCATTGAGGACTCTACCCCGAATGCTTCTGATGCTGCGATGACAGCTCCCCAAGCTCGAGAGTGGATCGTTGACAATGGTGCCTCTCGGCACATGACTCCATCAGATGGTGTTGCCCAGTTGCAACCTTCGCATGGGTAGATTCTCATTGGAGATAGCTCTTCGGTGTCTATTGCAGGACGGGGTGAGATGCAGCTTATTCTAGATGGACGTGGTGGTACCCATACCTCAGAGGTCTTGCATGTACCAGGTTTAGGGTATCATCTACTGTCAGTTCATAAGATTTGTTTCCTTGGACTTTTGGTGGAGTTTGACAGTGATTCGGTGCGAGTCCTTGATCGTGGGTCAATGAAGGTTCTCTCATCTGGATATGAGGAGAATGACATCTACAAATTGAAGTCTTCTACCGCCCTCTCTACTCTTCTTCTTACCTCTCAGACACAGTCAGAGCTATGGCATACTTGGTTTGGTCACCTTAACTATGATTATCTTCGGAAGGCATCACGTGGGCAGCTTGTTCGAGGGTTGCCGGACATAGTAGTGAGCCAGCAGCCATGGGTCTCCTGCATTCGTGGGAAACAGCATAGGGATGCGATTCCCAACAAAGCTTTGTGGCGGTCTACTTCACCGATTGAGCTTGTATCTATAGATCTTTGTGGCCCTATGAGGAACGAGTCCTTGAGAGGGAGCTCGTACTTCATGTTGATCATAGATGACTACAGCAGGATGACATGGGTCTATTTCTTGGCATTGAAGTCAAAAGCTTTCTCCCACTTCAAGGATTGGTTTCTCTTTGAGGAGAACCGATCAGGCCGGAGATTAAAGACCTTGTGCTCCGACAAGGGTGGTGAATTTGTTTCTAATGAGTTTGCTCGTTTTTGTGCAGATAAAGGTATTCACCAGGAGTTTGCTAATACCAACACTCCTCAAGAAAATGGCATTCTTGAACGGAAGAACCGAAGTGTGATCGAGATGGCGCACACCATGATGGAGCACCGACAGACACCTCAGTTTCTGTGGGCCGAGGCTGTGGCTACTGCAGTCCACATCCTTAACCGATCCCCCACTTCGGCCGTTGATGGGATGACACCTTTTGAGGCTTACTTTGGGACTAAGCCCGATGTTTCTTATTTTAGGGTTTTTGGGTGTGATGCCTATGTTCACATTCCCAAGGCCCATCGTGATAAATTTAAAGCAGCTTCTCGAAGACAAGTGTTTGTTGGCTACAGCTCTCAGTCCCAAGGCTATCATTTGTATGATCCTGTCAAGTGAGATGTGTACACTAGTCGAGATGTGCGGTTCGTGGAGGTTTTGACCATAGCAGCGGGTGAGGAGCATCCCGTTCTTAGAGATCCAGGGGAGAGTTGGGCTCCCGCGACAGTTCCTTTGGAGCTCGCTCCTTTTGATTCTGATTCTGTTTCTGATACAGAGTCTACTATTCCACCGGTCACCCCCGAGGAGTTACCACTGGTGGATATCCCATAGTCTTTAGCTGATGGAGAGAGACGAGGAGAGGTTCGACCTCCTCCCCGTTGGGCTCGTGATACACTCCGTGATTCAGGGATCGAGGGGGTCCCTGAGGAGTGGGGACCGCAGGATGGTCCGCGGCGGTCACAAAGGCACCAGGCACATTCTATGGAGCTTGTTTGCTCTAACTATTGTTTGATGACCCGTGTTATGCAAGATCGAGAGCCCACCTCCGTGAAGGAGGCTTTACAGTCAGCACCATGGAAGAAAGCTATGGAAGCCGAGTCGAAGGCTATTGAGAGGAAAGGCACTTGGTCACTCGTGCCACGTCCCCCGAATAAGAAGGTGATTGGCGTCAAATGGGTCTTCAAGACCAAGTACCTTAGCGATGGTTCTTTGGACAAGCACAAGGCTCGCCTTGTTGCTAAAGGTTTTGCACAGCGCCCAGGGATTGATTGTCATGACACTTTTGCTCCCACTGCTCGTATGGTGACTATTCGAGGAGTTCTTGCCTTGGCTGGCCATAGGAGATGGCCTGTCTACCAGTTGGATGTGAAGTCGGCCTTCCTCAATGGTGATTTGAAGGAGGAGATCTATGTAAAACAGCCTCCTGGCTTTGGATATTCAGATGGGCAAGTCTACAAGTTGAAGAAGGCCTTGTATGGCCTCAAGCAGGCTCTGCGTGCATGGAACGAGAAAATTGATTCGTTCCTTTAGTCACTGTTGGGATATCGACGTTCTAGGGCCGATCCGCAGCTTTATGTACACACTTTTGAGGCTGGTTGTGTGCTTTTTGTGTTGTATGTTGATGATTTGATTGTCACAGGTGATCATGCACAGAAGGTCAAAGAGACGAAGGCAGCTTTACTTCAGACGTTCGAGATGACGGATTTGGGTCTACTCCATTTCTTCTTGGGCCATGAGATTTATCAGTCTCAGAGGGGGATCTTCATCTCTCAGCAGAGATATGTCCAGGAGCTCTTGGTTTCTTTTGCGATGGAGGATTATTGGACCCTTTTTACTCCTACGGATCCGAACTGGAAGGCCACTTCCCATTCAGCTTCTCCCATGGCTGATGCTTCTCGCTATCGTCAGTTGATTGGAGCATTGACTTGACTCCTCAACACTCGTGTTGATCTTTGTTTTGTTGTTGGGCTCTTGGCGGGGTTCATGAGTGAACCTCAGACAGTGCATTGGCAGGCTGCCCAGAGGATACTTCGGTACTTGAGGAGGACATCTAATTTAGGGATTTATTATCCAACAGGCACAGGTGGTTCAGCTCTTGTACTTGTAGGTTGGAGCAACTCGGATTGGGTTGGTGATGTGGACCACAGGCGGTCTACTACAGGTTACTGTTTTACCTTGGGTGCAGGTGTTATCTCATGGAGTAGCAAGAAGTAGCCCACGGTAGTCCTTTCGTCTACTGAGGTGGAGTATCGGGCTGTGTCTTCCACCACATGTGAGGCTGTGGGGCTTCGGAGATTATTGGAGGAGCTTGGTTGTCGCCAGACTCGTCCTACTTTGCTGCAATGCGACAATGAGAGTTGCATTGCCTTGGCACGAAATCCTGTTTTCCATGCCCGGACGAAGCACATAGAGATCCAGTACCATTTTATCAGAGAGAAACTTCTAGATGAGACCATTACTGTGGAGTATTGCAAAACGAAGGACAATCTTGCAGATTTGTTTACGAAGGCACTTCCCCAGGCTCTACTTCGGAGACATGCCAGATCCCTCAGGCTTCTACCCCGCCCAGGCTTTGAGAGGGGGTGTTAGTGGATCAGTCACCTGGTCTTTATAGCCGAGTTTTCAGCTGTCTGCCCACACTCTTCTGCTTGCAGATTACAGGTTGGAGGCTCGCGCAGATTCCGTCTCTGTTCGCAGATTTCAGATAGGAGATCGTGTAGACTGCAGCGAACTTCGAGGTGAACAACAGGTTGCATCGTCGAGGTGGAGACACGCAGTCCAGCGCACTGTGCCCGTGTACATATTTGCATATCTTTGTATACAGCACACTTTATACAATAGATCTTCATCTTCCACTATCTCTTTCTCTCTCCTCTTTGCGTTCTCTCTCTCAGAGTCCTACACTTCCGCACTATTGCACTCTAACAGCAAAAGCAATAGAAACATGTTTTCTATATCAATGAGATGAACAAGAAGAGGAAAGCCATATGAAGTCCATTGTAGGAATAGGTTGTGGAATGCATATGTTAAAGCACGATAAGGTGCAAACAAACCACATGGGGTTTGGCTAACCACTTGAGTGTTGCTAGTTTTCCTCTCTAGAGAATGTTGGTGTGTAAGATAATTGAGACTGGGGAGGTGACTTGTATATATAGACCATGGAAAAAGGGTCAAGCTAACAAAGACAACTAGAAATTGGCTATCATGGATATGATGTCTAGCATCTTTTGGAAACTTCTAGAAGATTTGAGAGTTCTTAGAAGGTTGTAGAATTGTTGGAAGAGCTAGGAAATAACATATTGATGCTTACTATCATTGCTTCTATTAGCAATGTTGATGTTATTTATTGATGTTATAGTATTATACCAAAACTTGCATCAACATTACTTATGTATTACCTATGTCAATAATACTTATCATTGATGATATCATTATGTAGAATATTTCTCTCAACCTTCGTAACTCTAGTATATAAACTCTAGTATATATGAGGCTCTTGGGTTACAAGTCCTTTAGTCTTGTTAATACTAGTTGTGAGATTTGTGATGTAAGTCCTCTCTAGTTCTAGTTCAACCCTTATAGCTCTTGTTTTTGTTATGCTTAATGTTTTGTTTAGTCTTCTATCAAGATCTTGCCTTGTCTTGTATGGTGAATTTAGTCTTGCTATAACTATCATTGCATTGAGAAATATATTTTTGTACTTTGTATGTTTACAATAAAGAATCAAGTTTTTTTATTTTTTTATTTTTCTTTAAGTTACTTTTTTGTAAGTTGTGAGATGATAATCCTTGTCCTTGCTAAGTTTTTATTGTGCTCATAATATTTTTGCAAGGCTACATGCTTTGATTTTGCCTAGTTGTGATGGATATGGTGATGTAAAGTGTCATTATCACCTTGAAAAATAATAAAAAATAAGATAAATTTTTTATAAGAGTAATACTCGATTACAAGTGAAAAAATCCCTATGCTTTGGGATTAGCTATCATGCCACCCAATCTCACACATTGAAGGAGTTTTTTAATCCTTATATGATGGTTGGACAAAGAGTTTGTTAGATCTACTACATAAACTATCCATCACAAAGAATCTAATGTCTATTGGTTAATAAAGCAAGGATCGTAGAAAGTAGAGTTGGTTGCATGTTTACTTTAGATATTGAAATCCTTGCTATGAATGTTGTTATTTATGCTAAAGAAAAAGAAGTGGTTGTAGACATTGAAATATGGTACAAACGTATTAGATATGCAAATATGTGGAGATTGAAATTAATATAATTCAAATAATTGGTTATATGATTGTTTGCTTTTAGAGTTCTAGAATTTAATAAAGTGTGACACACATCTATTTGGTAAGTAGACAAGATAACATTTTTTGCATGATAGAGATGTGAGTTAAAATATACTTGATGTTGTGTGTATAGATGTTTGAGGGCTTGCAGTGAATATCTCTTGGTGGCGGTAAATATTGTCATGTTTATAATGATTGTTCAATACGGTTATGATATATTTTATGAACAAAAAGAGTGATATATTTAAGCATTTCAAAACTTTCAAAGCTATCGTCGAAACATAAACATGCTTGAAAGTAATGGAGGAGAAAAAATACATCTCTAATGAGTTTAGTGACTTTTTGAGGTCTTATGGAATAAAGAGATAGTTTATTTGTAAGTATACCCCATAGTACAATGAGATTGTAGAAATGAAAAATAGATGTATTATAGAAGTTGTATGATCTTTGATAGCTAAAAAGAATATGTCAAAATATCTTTGGTTTGAAGTTGTTTATATTGTTATTGTTATCTATATTATAAACACAATTCCCATAGCTATAGTTCATGGGATGACCCTTGAAGAATGCTTTACAAGCGAAAAGCTCAACGTGTCTAGTAGATATTCATGTGTTAAATGAGTTGCAAAAGAAGCTTAATGTAAGGTTGAGAGATGTATTTTTATTAGATACTCTTTAGAGCAGAAAGAGTATCGTTGTTATGACCTTGTCATAGGTGAGTTTAGAGTGAGCAGGAATATTATTTTTAATGAGATGAGTAGTTGGTATACATCTTGTGTGATGCATTGGATGATGATAATGATAGTTATGTATAAAAAAAAAGCAAGAATCATGAAGTATTAGTAGATCAGAAATATTGTTTGATACTATCTCTACAGTTAGATCTTGGTCTGGAAGACCAAAGAGTAGTTTCATATTTTTAAGTACATCTACGAGTGTTGCAAGTAAAGACAAAGTAAATAAAAAAGTGTTGGATGGTAATAATATATTTACTAGTCATTTGGAATTTGATGGAGATTCTAGTGGTTCAGAGAGTTTGGGTGATAAGCTTGGTATTCCTTTAGTCATAAGACCAGGTGTACAAAGAGTACATGGTAATATAAATGCTCCACTAAGTGATCTAGTGGTACTCAAGTCTAGTAGGGTCAGATATCCTATTAAAAGATTTGGTTTTAAAGGTTATACAGCTTATCATTATGCTTATATGGTAAAGGTAATTGAGGATATTGAGCCCACTTGTTTTGATGATGATGTTAGTCATGCTCATTGGGATGCAACAATGGATAAGGAGACGACTGCATTAGAAGGTAATAAGACTTGGGATCTAGTACCGTTTTCTAAGGGCAAGAAAGTTATTGGTTGTAAGTGGATTTACAAAATTAAGCATAATGCATATGGTTCTATTAGCAGGTATAAGGCTAGGTTAGTTGCAAAAGGCTATGCTCAAATATATGGTATAAACTGTGAAGAGACATTTAGTTGAGTTGCTAGGATACCAAATATTAGATGTGTGATTGCTTTAGTAATAGCCAAAGTTGGAGTTTGCAGCAAATAGATGTCAAGAATGCTTTTTTGCATGGTGAATTGCAAGAAGAGGTGTATATGGAGTAGCCATCAGGTTATGAGGATTTGGAGCATCCCACATATGTGCATGTTAAAGAAGGTACTCTATGGGTTGAAGCAAGTAACTACAACATGATCTGACAAGATCAGAGAGTATCTTGCCAACATTGACTTTTATATTTTTTATGTTTATCACTCACTTTATGTGAGAAAGTGAGATGCATGCTTGGTCATCATAGTCATCTATGTGGATGACTTGATAATTACAGGGGTATTAGTGATAATGGAATTATTGAAGTTAAGAAATTTTTGAAGAAGAAGTTTGAGATGAATGATTTGGGTGAGTTGAGATACTCTCTTGGTATTGAGGTGATCGGATGTGATGATGGTATATGGTTGTTCCAAAGATAGTATGACTTGGATATGTTGTCGAAGTATGATATGACAATACATAAGTCTCTTTTAATACCATTGGAGAAAAATGTGAAGTTAAGTACTAATGTGGGAATGTGATAGAAAACACTACTATGTTTATGAGGATAGTAGGGAGTTTGATTTATATGACTATCACAAGGCCAGACTTGAGTTATGCTATTAGCCTTATTAGTCTGTTTATATAGATGTATATAAAGCCTCACTTGGATGCAGTTAGATGCATATTGAGATGTGGAGTCCACTTTGCGTTATGGACTTTTTTATGAGACATGTAAGGATATACATGTGTTTGGATACACAGAAGCAGATTGGATTGACAACATGTTTGACAGAAGATCCATCAGCAAATTTATATTTTCCCTTGGTAGTACCGTAGTTACATAGAGGAGAAAAAAGAAACTTACGCTAAAGTTGCAAGGTGACATGATATCACAATTATGGAGAAATCTTACCCAGCTCTTACAAAAGTCATAGATGGTCATTCTTTTGCTTCAAGCGATGTCAAGTACAAAACTCATTATTTAAAAGTAATTCAACAATCAAATATCTCTTATCCTTCGTAAGCAAACGTAGCATTCAATATCATTTGTTACCTAATCAATTTAATCATCATTGATATACATTGGTTTAAATAGCACAATCTTGATATCAATTGGAGAACTCAAAAAGTCAAACAAAGGTAGACAATTTACTTAAAAAACGAATGCAAGACCAACCTGCGTTGGTAGGGCAAAGGTTTCCATGAGAGCAGTCAAGAAAAATCCTAGTTTTCTAATATATACTTTGCTAGTTGAGTCATTGATTGACAAAGATATGCAATTACTCCCATTCTAATATTGTGATTATCAAGATGCGTTTGAAAAGAAGAATGTAGATATTCTTTTGATCACTAGCCTTACAATTATGCCATTGAGCTACAAGAGGGAGCTCAACCACCCTTTGGTCCAATTTATAAGCTATCTCAAGATCAATTGGTGGAGTTATAAAAATTGATTAGGATCTAACCAAGGATTTCATATGATACTCAAAGTCATTGATAGGAGCTCCAATATTATTTATCAAGAAGAAGGATGGCTCTCTCCATATGTATATAGACTATAGAGGCCTCAATTATAATAATGAAGAATAATTTTTCAATTCCCTTGATTTTAGAACTCTTGGAATGACTTGAAAGAGAAAAGCTATTCATAAAGGTTGATCTTTGTAGGGCTTATAATATTGTCAAAATAATGGAAGATGACGAGTAAAAGATATATTTTTGAACAAGTATGCCTACTTTTAATATGTCAAAATAAAAAAATATGTTAGAATTGATCCAATGGTACATATAGCAAGGTCAAATACCTATTAACACATTTGGTTTTGAAGGTTATGTAGCTCACCATTATGCTTATATGATAAAGGTGATTGAGAGTGTTGAGCTCACTTGTTTGAGGATGCTGTTGGTAATGCTCATTGGGATGTAGCAATGGATGAGAAGATGGCTACATTAGAAGCTAATACGACTTGGGATCTAGTACCATTGCTTGAGGATAATAAAGATGTTGGTTGTGAGTGGGTCTACAAAAGTAAGCATGATGTAAATGGCTTTATTAGCATGTATAAGACTAGAATGGTTGCAAAAGGCTATGCTCAAACATATCGCATAAATTATGAAGAGACTTTTAATCTAGTTGTTAAGATAGCAACTATTAAATGTGTGATTGCTTTAGCAATAGAAATGTTAGAGTTTGCAGCAAATGGATGTAAAGAATATCTTCTTGTATGGTGAATTACCAAAATTGGTGTATATGGAGTAGCAAGTAGGCTATGAGGATTTATAGCATCCCATATATGTGTGTAGGTTAAAGAGAACACTTTGTGGATTGAAGTAAGAACTTAGGGTAGAGTTTGACAAGATCAGAGAGTATCTTGGTAACATTAGCTTTTATATTTTTGATGCTGATTACTCACTTTATGTGAGAAAGAGAGATCATAGTCATCTATGTGGATGACTTGATCATTACAAGTGACAACGATAGTGGGATCGCAGAAGTCAAGAATCATTTGAAGAAGAAGTTTGAGATGAAGGATTTGGGTGAGCTAAGGTACTTCCTTGGTGTTAAGGTGATCAAAAGTGATGATGGTATATGGCTATCCCAAAGGTAGTATGGCTTGGATATGTTTTTCAAGTGTGGTATGACAGCATGTAAGCCTCTTTCAATGCCATTGAAGCAAAATGTGAAGTTGAGTGCTAATGTTGGGGATGTGATATAAGACCTTATTATGTTCATTAGGAGGATAGTAGAGAGTTTGATTTATGTGACTATCACAAGGTGAGACTTGAGTTATGCTATTGGCCTTGTTAGCTAGTTTATACAAATGCCTAGAAAGTTGCATTTGGATGTAGTTAGATGCATTTTGATGTATGTGAAGTCCACTTTACATTATAGAATTTTTTATAAGGTAGGTAAGGATATATACGAGTTTGGATACGTAGTTGTAGATTTGGGCTGGTAACATATTTGACAGAAGATCTACCAACGAATTTATGTTTTTCCTTGGTAGTATAATAATTACGTAGAGCAGTAAAAAGTAGCATATAGTTACTTTATCGAGGCTGAATATAGAGATATTGCTATGGTACTATGTGAGGTAATATGACTGAAAAGGTTATTGGGTGATTTGGATATGCAAGGAGACGGTCCAGTTATCATTCACTTGACAACATGAGTAGTATATAGCTAGCCAGAAACCTAGTATTCCATGCTAGGACAAAACACATTAAGGTGCATTACCACTTTATGAGAGAGAAGATACTTGCAGATGCCATTGACTTGGTATATGTCAACACATAGGATTAGATAGTCGACATTTTTATAAAGGCATTGGATATAGAGAAGCTTCAAAAATCTTGAAGCTTGGAGTTGTAGAGATACAATTGAGCTTGAGGGGGAGTGTTGAGATGGCAAGCTCAATACGTGCAGATACTAATGATGGACCATTTGGTTAGATGGATTTGCACATCTATACTTAGCACATTGGTGGTCATTATGATCCTCACATGGCCACTGAATTATTACTTATTATATTTAGTTTGTTGCACCTATCTATACTAGCATAGTTTTAACGCCAGTCGATTAGTATAGTCAATTATACACTGTTTGACTTAGTAGGCTACTTTCCTTTATGTTGTATCTTATCTATACTTTGTGTACATTGTATTGTGTGTAAAAGAAAAAGAAACCAACAAGAAAATATTTTGGCCTCCATCTCTCTTCTTGTGTTCTTGAGTGAGCTTCCTCTTGTATGTATAGTACATATTTGGCATAATAGCTCAAATAAGTCCTCGCACCATGTGATTCGTGACAATATGTATACCTAGATTACATTTACTTCTTACATGTGATTATAGTTAGGATAGGACAACATGACTAGCACTATCAATATTTAGAGTGAAAACTATTTGAGTAAGAATCTATCTACTCAATTCATACCAGGATTGTCATTATACCATCCACTTATTTTGCTTACCTTCATTATATAATAGACAAGTAATTGGGAGAAAAAAAAGTGTAAAAATAAAATTTTCTAAAATTTACATGACACAAGATTGGGTGCAATCTCTCTTCATCCATGGATGAGCACCTCCCCCATGCATGTATTTATAATATTGAATTAAGCTTTTGTGCTCAAGATACATTGAAAGCATTCTTTTTGAGTTATTGCTTTTCCTCACCTTGTGCAACTTGCTTTTGTATAGATAAATCAAAATATGCTCTATTCTAGTAGTTTTATAAGAACAAAATTTTATCTTTTCTAATAAGTACATCAAAATAAATCTATTGTGCATATGTGTAGGCAAAGTCCTTGTGTGCTAATAGGGCTATACAAAACGTAATGTTTTTGATAATAGTCTTTCCATGCTATGAATATCTGCTTACCACAACACAAAACACATTAGTATCGTGCAACATAATGCGACCAATACCATATACACATGTTTGCATGATAAATCACATATTATGCAACAAATAGACAAAATTCATAATAATTAAAAGTAGCAAATGTAATTTCATAAAACCACTTGTCTTATTTCCTAATTCTATCTCACTTGACATAACCTTAGGTTACACTTTATGTTCTCACTAATAAGTAAGGTCACACACCCATTTGGGCCATCCCCACTTAAGTCTATTTACTCCATTAGGCACATATATCCGTGTACACACACACACACACACTTGGCTCAATGGAGCTTACTACTAGGTGACAGCTCAATGAGATTGTACCATGAGACCCTAAATGATTGAACAAGCAAGTGGTAACTTGAATTGACCAAAGAGTAAGAAAGACCAAAATCCCCTAGAATTAACTTGCATATCATCAAAAGGTTTTAGTTGTGCACATAATCACTTGATTTTGAAATAGTAGAATGCTTTGATTGCATACAAGAACACATACACAATATTGTGTGAAGGCTTTCCCACTGAGATAGTGTGTTTTGTAAAAGTCATCACCCTTACTAGCACTCCTTTTGTCTTGCCCTCGGATTGGGTTAGGTGCTTTTATCTTTTACCACTCGTGTGACATCTTTTCTAGTGTCTCCATTGAAGAAAGATGGGAAGGGGGATATCCACGAAGGTGAGTGAGTGGTGGCTATGAGAGGAGAGGACATGGCAGTGGCTCGAAAAGCAACTAAGGGAAAATTTGACTTTGACTTGCTTGTTGACCATTTACTTTTGATATTTTTTGATTGCTTAATTTAGATGGTTGACCATTTAAGATGGCTAGTTTCTTTTTGGAATTCCATAGTGCAAAAAGAGAGAATCCTCTCATTGATTCCTCGAAGGCTTGAGCTTGGGTGTATTAGCAAGGTCCCTATACTCAAACTTCATATATTGAGCTATCAGTTATTGGATGAGGGTAGGAACTAGATCGAAGACCACAAAAGGCATTTGAGTAAAAGAATACCCCTAGTCCCAAAGTGGATTTCCTTTATTGATTTAGAGAGAACAAAACTTTCCAAACCCTATGGAGAAAAGTTGAACTTTCTCAAAAAAAGGATGACTAGACCCTATAATTCTTTGCTTTGGAATTCAATTAACTTTGAGACCAATGGAATACATCCCTTAGAGCTAGAGAGAGAAAGCACTTGAGATGTGGAAGGTAACATATTTTTTTGACAAATTTCAAGGAGAGTTGAGAACCAAATCAGTATCAACTTGATACCTTTGAGGAGGCTACTAGGAGTTCTATAGAAAAAAAGTAAAAATTTGAGAAGTTAAAGAATAGAACCCTTGAGAGACCAAACCTTGACACTAGAGAGACCCAACTTTGTAAGGAAATGGATAGAACTATTAGGTTGTTGAAATGATAGGGATCCCAACTATTACTTGAAGTTCAAGACCAATTGGTAAGGTAGTTCTAGAATATGAGATTGAATGCTTTGATGAGAGGAAGAAATGGGGGGAGAGGAACTAGAGGACCTACAAGTCAAGGAAATCAAGGAGTGCAAGGAGGAGTTGGTAAAGGAATGGGAAGGAGAGTCCCTACTTGTTTCAATTGTGGTGAGATCGATCACATTAGCCCTACTTGTTTCAATGGGAAGGGGAGTCCCTACTTGTTTCAATTGTGGTGAGATCGATCACATTAACCCTAATTTCTCACATATTTCTAGAATAGATGGTGACATGTACCCAATCCACATGAATTTTCTTGGTATATGAAATGATTTTAGCATTGAAATTGGAGACATATCCACATCTCAAAGGCCAAGTGTAAAGGGGAAATAAAAAGAGGTTGTGAACTATATCCTAGTTGAGGATGATATCATGCGTGCAATCAAAAGGAGGAGGAATGTTGAGAGAGAAGAACTTGAGTATAGAGATGAGCCATAGACTAGTAAAGCTAGAGAAAGAAGGAAGGGTAAGACTAGGAAGGATGAGAAAAATGAGGATAAGAGACATAGAGCACCTAGGAAATACTATCATGCTTTGGATTTTCCTTTGGGAGAAGGTGAGAGGGACTATGATTTGAAGAGGGATATATATGATGGGTAAGAAGGTTGGCACTATTTTTGCAACTAATGGAGCTTTGCCCTAGGATTTGTGGGCATTGTAAGAAGTTAGTGAATTCAAATTTAAAGAAAAGAATAAGGGTATTGTTAGGGTTCTTGTAACTAAGGAAGTACCTAGTATATGTTGTGTAGTTTCCAGGATTGCACAAGAGCTAGAATATCAGTGATGCTTGCATTGATGCCCAAGTTTGTGTCCTAACTTAATCTTGTGTTGAGTAGTTTGGGATAAAGATGTTGGATGATTTTGGATTTAATATACAACTAGCCAATCATGCTAGGCTTAAGTGTCTTGGTGTTGTAAAGGACTTGGAGATCAAGGTTTATGGTATCCACTTGAAAATTAGTTTCCATGTTATGCCAAAAGTATTAGGTACTTTGATGGTGTATATAGCTCATTGGAATTTATTGATCAAATACACAACTATTTTTAAACCTAGGATATTCAAACCAATTCACTTACTACTCTTTTGGCACTTATGACTATGATATCCTCTAACCTTTCTTGGAACAAGGTTGCAACTTGTGCTTATAATTCATGTACTTCATAGTAGACCTTGGCTTAGAGGAATTGGTGCCATTGTTGAGGACATGGGTAAGGGTATTATCATTGTTTATGATTGATATGGTTTATCAAAGAGGTTTGATGTGAGTTCTAAGAAGCAACTTGAGAATAGTTCTAAGAGTTCAAATGGGGATGTCTTTGATAATTCTGATGATGAGAAGTTTGATGTGAGTTCCTCGAGTGATTCTAGCTTGGATCTTGATGTTTCTTATCTTGCTATGAGGAATGAGGATATGGCTAAGATTGAGTTTTCTTCGAGGGGAGTGTCAAGATAGACTTGTGCATTTGGAAAGTAAGGAGAGTTGGGATAGCCTTTTGAGTTTTGATGATGTAGAAAGCCTACACATAGTTAATTGTTATGAAGATACTTTTGATATTATTGAGATAGATTTTATGGGCTAGGGGTATATGCAAAGTAGGGCCTTCCTCCTAATAAGAAAATCCCTTAAGCCTCCAAGCAGCTTGGCCCCTGCTCATCATGAACATGATGCCACTTAATGTGCTCCCTTTGTAATTTAAAAATAAAAATAAAAAAGAGAAATAAGAAGAAGAAAAAGAAGAAAAGCAAAGAAAAAGGATAAGAAAATGAAGAGAAAAAGAAAAATGAAAGAAAAGAAAAGGAAGAAAGAGAAAGAAGTGGAAAAGAAAAGGAACACAAAAATGAAATTCGAAATCTATCTATCTGTAATCTAGGAGTGTCACAATCACTACACCTAGGGACCACCCTAGCCCTCCCCCACTTCAGAACTTAGGGCACATCAAGGGCATGACATTTTGATAGACATGTCTCCCTAAGTCACTCACAGCACCTTCCTTTACATGAACTAGGTCCTCAAGTGTGGGACAACACCTTAGGCTTGCCCATCTCCCAGTTCCATCATCAGTTGCATAGTGCACTGTATGGTAGGTAGGAGGGGGTTAATGTTAGCCCTTGGAAGACCAAGATGGAAAATTAGGGAACTTGGAAGCAGAAGACAGTCCCAAGGTGAGAGGAAGATGGAGGACAAAGGCGCAATAAGGAAAATTTGAAGACACAAAGTGTAAGAAAAGTCTAAATGTAAGAGGAAGGTGCACACAAATAAGTGCACTTTAATATTTTTGCAAAAAGAGCATCGAGCGCCTTGTAATTCATCTTTTAAAAGAGCGCACTCTCTCATGTGCAATTTAAAGAATGAGAGGCACGAGTTAAGGCCAATACTAATGGGAAGAAGGAGAAAAGAGAGTAGAGGAATGGGGACAAAGGCCGGATCAAAAAGGGGATGGCCGCCCAAGGAGGGGATAGGGCATGTATAAAAGTCAAAAAGTGAGTGAAGAAGATTATTCTTATGTGTGGCCAAACTTGTTATCTTCTTGCTTCTTGCTTTCTTATTGTGTGTGACCAAACTTGTTCTCTTCTTGCTTCTTGCTCTTGCTTCCTTCTTGTGCATGAGAGAAGGGAGAGAGAGAGTGTGTGTGAGTGAGGGGCCATGGAGAAGCTCTTCTTCTCCTCTCTTCATCCTCTTCATCTTCTCTTCTCCTTTCTTGCGTGCATGGCTATGAAGGTCAAAGCTTGGAGCTTGGAGATGAAGCTTGCTTGAGAGAATATATTGGATCATTGAGCTATAAGTGGATTCATGGGAGAAGGCAACTCGATCAGATTCAAAGATAAGTTCACTACATTTGTGCGTGAAAGAGTTCACATGGCTATGTGATGGTTCATACACAGTTGCATTGTGTATATCACAAGTTGTCATTTGTGGATGCATTGCAATTGTTTTTTTATACATATGACCTATGCTCAGTTGTGAGATACCTAAGCTATAGGTTTGGACGATTGGTTTCCTTGGGGAACTGTTTAGTGAGAGGAAATATCTTACCTCTTGGAACGTTTGAAAATAAGAGTGGAGTTTGTAATGTACGTGCAGTTTGTGTTAGCGGCGCATCGAGGGGCCGATCCCCAAGGTGTATGAGAGCTGTAATGGGGCCACGGTATTTAGCCAATTGTTACAAGGTATTTTAAACTGATATATGTGTAGGGACTCCCTCTAAGGAGTGTGGGGAAGGCTTAACCGTTGGACTAAATTTAAAACAAACACGAAATGTACCATAATAGTTAGGAACACAATATTAGTGAGTTTGGGAATCTCCCAGTTCCCATTTTTTGAATACTAAAAAGGTGGCACCCGGATAGTATGCCCATAAGTTTCTCATATGATATGACCTATCATTGGAAAGAGCTTGAAAAATGGAATCTATTGAGCTATAGAGCACTCAATTTGGAGTTATAGTGTTCAAGTCATGACAAATCCAAAGATTTGACCACGTGTCCCAAACTTATGGGAAATTCCCATATTCCCCAATATGGTGTTTAGGGCAGTGTGTTCCTTAGATGCTCCTGTTTGTGACGCCGAGGGGGATGTGTTCTTTGAGTATAGAGAGGCCCTGGCTAGTGCTTGGAGCTAGTGTCGGACCTGTTTTAGGTCCCGAGACAGGTGGTGCGTTTGCCAGGAGCCACTAATAAGTGGTGGTTTTCAAATCTTAGCTATAAGGGACCCATTATTTTTCTTAGCTTCTAATTGGGAGCTGCTTTGAAGTAGTGGATATTAAACACAGGTTGATTAATGCTTCGATCATCATAGCATAACGCTTAATCCAAGGACTCCCCATAACCGGAAATATGCTTTGTCCATCCTAAATTGTTTAGTGGGATCTTTGGTTAGTGACTATTTTATCCTTTGCCCCGAAAGTGACACCATGCTCGAGTTTGGGCCACTATGGGAAAGTACCCATAGAGCGACATTTGAGATTAATAGGCTATAGGAGTTAGAGAAAACAATAGAGAGAAAAAGTGAGGCTAAGAGGGCACAATCATCCACTAAAGATGATGACTCTTTAGATGAAAAGACTATGATAACAATGGTTAATATGCACACAATTATACATGACTCCAATCTGAGAATACATCCGATGCTAGTGCCTGACATAGTTGGGTATCGTAGTGCAATTGCTAAGATCCATAAAGCATTGGATGATGTCTATGTGTGTGGAAGACCATTGTTAGCAAAAAAGTTTCTATTGGGATTTATCCTAGGTTCTAGCAAAGTGGCGGTAGATGATAATAGCCTTGCTAAAGTACCACTAGTCAGTGATGGGGTAGATTCTGTATTGTGTCATATTGGACTCCCTAAACCACTCTATGAGTTGGCAGAAAGGGAAGCCCAAGGAACTAGTGACTCTTCTACATCAATAAAGGTGGAAACAAAAGAGATTAGAGACCTTGACATGTGGGTATTAAGTCAAGATGAATATGAAGATTTTGATGACCCTGTCTTGATCCCAAAGAAGAGGACTAAACGTCCTTCTCCTTACAGGGATCTCCTAGTGCTTCATGGGCTACTAGATGAGGATTCAATGCTACATTTGAAAGAGTATGGCTTGACTTGCCTTGCAAGTGGGTTTGACGATCTACATTGGATGCTTGTGTTCTCAAATACCCTGAAGGGAGAGGCCAAGAAATGGTATTGGAGCCTCCCAAGAGGGTCAATCAAATCATTCGTGGAATTATGTGATAAATTTTTGGATGAATATGAGAAGAATGTTCCCATAACTCACGTCTTAAGAACACTTATGCAGACTCGGCAAGAGTTGTATACCTCCATGTCAAAGAGTACAACACGAGAGACTTTGATGACATTCTAAAGCTTTGGCCAAGGAAAGTCAGTCAATTACCAGAAGACATGTTTGGTCAACTCTTTGTTAGTGGCTTGGAAACAAATATGCAGTTCCAAGTTAGGATGAGAAACCCTAAGTCACGGAAGGAGGCAAAGGTTCAAGCAGAAGATGATGAGAAATATATTCAGAGATGTTGGGAGAGCTATTAGAGTTTTCCCTGCATCCTTGAAATCCATAAGGATTGGAAAAATTTGCTGAATGTTAGTCATGTTGGAGGTGCTAATGGTAGGTATACTAGGGAGAATCCTAGCATTAACTATAATGATCTTGAGGCCTAGGAACCTTGGCATCCTAGTGTAGCCAAACCCATGTTCCAAAGCCATGAGCTAGATAGAAATGAGTGTAGACATAATAGGGGAAGCAAAGTGGCTAAGCAACCCATCAGTGGTCTAAGTTCGAAACAAAATCATGTTAATGAGACGATGCCCCACAACATAGCTGATATATGCTACCATGTGGAGGCTGTCTCAACCATTGAGAACCAGGGAAATAGGGAACCTCGGATTTACAATGGTAAAGATCCAGAGTTGAATCTAGTAGAAGGATCTGCTTCAAGGGAAGTGATAGGCAGCAAGTGAGCCAAGATGGATTGGTCATCATGAAAGAATGTCAAAATAGAAGGAGTGCTGGCAGCTAATCAAGCCATGAAAAGATTAGATGGGTTTGGAGGCCAAAAATATCTAAAAGTGTGGCTAGTGTGCTAGGTCTTAACCAAAGAGTTCCAGGTGGATATACTATGGCTAATTCCCAAGTGGATGAGACCAGAGGCCATAACGATATATCTAGCAATGTGCACTGCTGCATCGTTGTGATGGGCCTAGGATTGAATCCATGCCTTATTTGGGTAGTAACAATGAAACATTAAAAAATCCAAATAGGAAAGGGTTAAATGAGCAAAAATCCACAGATCTCTCTATAGGAGAGGCCTTTTTAAAGTTGGAACAACCAGTCTGTTTGGATGATAAGACACTCGAGCCTAAGAAGGTCATTTGTTCATCTAATAGCACACAAAGAGGAATAGCCCATATTGAGGTTATATCAGTAGGAAGGCTTGGATTTGTGACTTTGGTTTAGCTTGGTTAGTTTGACAAGATACAATTTACATGCCAAGTAGACCATATTTGGTTAGAAAAAAATGATTTATGTTAGGTCAAGAGGGTCATTTCTTTTGTGAATTGTTATATCTCTTTAGGCCAAGAGGGCCATCTGTCTGTTTGGTATGTAGGTACATTTAATGGTTTTCTATTTTAGTGATTGCATCACATAGGTTGGATGAAGTGCTTGGAGGGGGTCTTCTTTTGGTTGTTGTTTGTGCAGATTACTTCATGGGATTTGATAGGCTGAATCGCCCTATCCCATGGTCGCTAATGAGAGTGGATTTTAAAGACTTTTTTTAAAGCAGAAAAGAGCTCGAGAGGTTGTAAAAGACAAAATTTGATCAAAATTTTTTGTGGCAGCTTGATGCTTTCTTTTGGTTGTTGTTTGTGTAGATTACTTCATGGGACTAGATGGACTGAATTGCCCTATCTCGTGGCTGCGAATGAGAGCGGATTTTAAAGACTTTTTTAAAAGCAAAATAGAGCTCGGGAGGTCCTAAAATACCAAAATTTGATGCAAAATGAAACAATTGTGGATCGATGAACTAGAGTTTTCCTAGATGGAGCTTGATGTAAGGAACCCAACGCAAGTCTCGTTCGTTAATCAGAGTTTGTTTGAACCCCCATTTAATCCGTGCAAGGTTTTGCATTATGAAGCAGCTACATGATCCAAGAGCTAGAAAGTGCGTTAAGGGACCCATGTTTATGGATTTCGACATCACGAAGCCATGCAGCTAGATAGATCTTGAATTTGAGTTTATTTGCCCCTCTGATAGCAAAAAATCAACTTTGGTTGCAGTGTGAACATGAGAAGATGAACTAGATATTTCAAATTTAAAGCCTTAAGCTTGATTAATGAAAGTAAACCCAAAATTTCAATCGTGTGAGGAGGGAGAGGATGCAATTTTTTTTGGGATTTTGTGCCTTCTCGATGCTAGCTCTCATCAAGGATTGAGTGCACATTCATGATCTTCTCTAAGGGCTCCATTTTGGGTGTGAGCATGCTGCTTTTCATGAAGGGAATGGAAATTCTGATTTTTAGTCTTTCTCTCTCCTCTTACTACCCGTTCATATGCGTGAGAAGAGGGTGGAGTTTGGTGAAAGATGTGGATAGAATGATGATGAGAGAGCGAAGGAGTTCATAGATGGGGTTGAGAGAGAGCATCAGCGGGTAGCCAAGAACAAGTGTCAACGGCCTCCCAATCATGAAATAAGAGCCTCCAAAATTGTGTTTCTATGCGTAAGTGGTAGATTCATTTGTTTTATGAAAGATGTTTGATAGAATTGTTTGTAAATGGATGGATTTGATAGATAATGTTGAAATCTATCAAAAATCTTGAAGAAAACCAAAAAATTTAGTCATATAATGATTTATACCATAACACACAAAACCCGCAATTATGTGGTTTTCATGGCAATGATAAAATTTGGGGGTTTTGTTATGATTTTAAGGTTTATATGGATTAGAAATGAATATAAAATCAATTCTTAGTGAGTGATCAGTCCCAACCTATAAATAAATAATATTAGAATTTTTATCCAAATGAATGAAAAAAATAGTGAAAAATGGAAAAAAATTAGTTTTTGCATTAGAAAATCAAGGAAAAATATACTTTATGTCGGTGGATGTATGGCATGGTTGGAGCATGAGGGATAATCCTTAGCCTTGCCTCTATGTTAAAGTATAGTTTTTACTACTTTTACATGAAAGAACATGAAAAAACCACTTTCAACACTTGTCAATGATGCACAACTGAAATGGTAGGGGGGAAGAGGGGTTTTGATGTTGATTGCTGATAACAATTGCAATTCTGATCTATTTTCTTGTGCATACCATATAAGATGTTTATAATCTAATTTTAAGATGTTTGAGCAACACGACGAGGATGCTTGGTACCGACCCTTAGGAACACAGCATTACGTGTAGGCTGAAATCATTGAAAGAAATGTCTTTACACTGCACAATGCTGATTCTTAAATCATAAAATGTTTGAGCACTATGGTTCATACACAGTTGTATTGTGCATATCACATGATGTCATTCCTGGATGCATTGCAATTGTTTTCTTATACATATGACCTATGCTGAGTTGTGAGATACCTAAGTTGTAGGTTTAGATGATCAGTTTTCTTGGGGAATTGTGTAGTGAAGAAATATCTTATCTCCTGGAACATTTGAAAATAAGAGTGGAGTTTGTGATGTACATGAAGTTTGTGTCAGCGGTGCATTGATTGAGGGGCCAATTTTCGAGGTGTAGGAGAGCCGCAGTGGGGCCATGGTATTCAGTTGAGGGGTGCCTTCTTTTGTATGCGTTACGAGATGTTTTACACTGATATATATGTAGAGACTCCCTTTGAGGAGTGTGGGGAAGGCTTAAACATTGGACTATGATCTAAAACAAACATGAAATGTACGATAACAATTGGGTAGTGTGTCCCTTAGACACTCTTGGCTGTGAGGTTGAGGGGGGTGTGTTCTTTGAGTATAGAGAGGCCTGGCTAGTGCTTAGAGCCAGTGTTGGGCCCAATTTATGTCCCGACAGGCTACCATGAGTCCACCCAGATGCGAAGGCCCAAGCATCCAAAAACCTGCCACCCCCAGTAATCGAGGCTAAGGGCAAGGGTCTAACCAAACCCATTCCACCCGACCTACTACTTGCCACCCCAGTCACACTGCACCCACCCAAGGCTCTTCTACCATGGTGGATGCTAGAAATCTTGTGGCCTAGCTGCAGTTTCTGGTCAATAAAGAGACAATTCAAGGTGCAAGTGGAGGAACCCCTGTTGATGGGAGCAAAAAGACAAGTAGCTACAAATGCAGAATCCAAACAGGACCCCAAAAAGAAGAAGATAGAAGCATCTACAACCATTGGTCCCACTGCACTAGCGTTTTCTACAAACTACAATGACTATGTGCAGGAACTCTTGTCACAACTGGAGCGGGCGAAAGAAGATAAGAAAATAGTTTTCATTGAGCTCGAGGCCAAAAGAGAGATGTTGCAGTCTCTCAATTAGAAAGAACCCATCAAGTGGCCATGCATCAAAAAGAGATCAAGGAGCTAAAGGAGAAGCTCGAGACCAAGGGAGGAGAAGAAGAGAGGTGGCAAGAAAAGCTTGTGGTGGAAACACACAGCCTCATGAGCCTACAATGCCATTATGATGAGCTAGTAGTGTTGTATAAAGACCTAAAAGGAAAATGAAAAGATACAAAATACCGCGGAGCAGCTAGCAGCAAAAGAAGAAGAGAGAAGTCAACGACACCAAAAGCACATAGAAAATATGAAAAAGAGGATGACCTCAGACCTTGAAGAGCAATAATGCTTGGAAAGAGAAATCAAGGAACATGAGAGGAGGCAAGGGCGTTAGCTTGCAGACACAATGAAAGTCGGGAAGAAATGTAGAAAAAAGAAAATGAATGGGTGGATTGGAGTGAAGAAAGGGTGAGAGACTTAGCACATCAGCTAGTCCTTGTAGAAGGCGATAGGGTGTTGGCAGAGAGTAGGGCAGAGGCCGCATAAGTGAATTTGGAAGCCCAACAAAGTGCCTTCCTCCACACTCTCTTGGATGCCATACAATTTGAAGAAAAGAAGGCCGTTGAGTCATTAAGGAGAAAGTTGGAGATCACTTGTAGGGCTCTAAGACACGGACTACACGTCTAATTGCACATTACAAGGCCCAAAGAAACGGAGCCACCAGAGCACAGGGGAGAAGTGAGGTGTTGAGAGTGGAAAAAGACTGAAGTTTTGATTGATTTTTATTGTTTTTGAGGTCTGGATGGTTGATTTTTGATGGATTTAGAGTGATGTATGGTTGTTAATGGAAGTGTTTGAGAGCGTTTTGGATGATATTGATTATTTTTTGGAAATTCATGATGATTTTTAGTAGAAATATGAAGCTCTATGATGTTCTGATAGGTTCTGTTGAGGTTCTGATTGGTTCTGATACCTTCTATATAGCTTCTGTTTTGTTCTGATTTTCTTCTGTATGAAGCATGGATTGATGATTGATGAAGGTTGAAATCTTTTGGAAGTTTATTGAATAGTTTTTGATAGTTTGGAATGGTTTTAGTATGAGTTATGAGGATTTTCTATTTTCTGATGACCTTCTATAACCCTCTATAAATCTTATGTAGAGCCTCTGTCTCTGTTTTCTCTCTGCTCCGTTCCTGTTCCCATTCTATTATGTTCCTGTTCAGTTCTGCGAAGATGTATTGCAGGAGATGAAATCGGCATAGTATTGAAAGCATGCCATGACGAACCATGTGGTGGACACTTCACAGGAGAAGCGTATTAGCAGGATATTGGTGGTCGACCCTCCACACGGATGCACATGACTACTATAAGATATGTGATGTTTGTCAACGAATGGGGAAACCCACCAAAACAAGTGCCATGCCACTGCAACCTATTCTTCCCTTAAATCCGTTTGAGAAGTGGGGGATTGATATTGTGGGTCCCATTGATCCACCCACCAGACGGAAGCAGAACAGATACATCTTAGTATGTACGGATTATGTCACAAAGTGGTGTGAAGCCCTAAAGCGGATGATGGTAACAACGTAGCTCTGTTCATGTACGAAAATATTATCACCCATTTTGGCAGTCCCCTCGAGCTGGTAAGTGATAGAGGTACTCATTTCCTTAACAAAATCATGGAGGAGCTAACGGAGCTGTATAAGATCCGCCATCACAAGTCCACTCCTTACTACCCCAGAGCCAACGACCAAGTTGAAGTTACCAATCACATCCTCTGCTTGATCCTGACAAGAACGATTGCCGCACATCTTCGCGATTGGGACGATTGACTTACAGAGGCCCTCTGGGCATACACAACCTCCCATAAGGCAGCTATAGGACAGACCCCTTTCCAGCTAGTATATGGTATAGAAGCCGTTTTCCCTGTTGAACTGGAATTGCCCTCTTTGCAAGTGGCAGTTAAAGAACGCTTGGGAGATGATGAGTCACTACAGCACCACCTCCTACACTTGGAATGTTTGGTTGAGATACAGCAGATGGCCCTGCAGTGTATGGAAACCACTCAAGTGCGACGCAAGGCCATTATGACAGTTTCATCAAGCACAAGGAGTTCAAGAAGGTGATCTTGTCCTAGCCTATGATTCGAGCTTTGGCAAGTTTCTTGGCAAGCTTCAACAACGGTGGATGGGCCCATACAAGGTACTTGTTGTTAATCCTAATGGCTATGTTTAGGTGCAAACCGTTGATGCCTCTGATGATCCTTTCTTGATCAGTGGCTATCGTCTGAAGAAGTACTTCCCTCCTTGGGGATCTTGACAATCACAGTCGACCTACCCTCCCCCTTTTGGGCATTGCACTGTCCTTTTCTTTGTGCTTCTAATAGCCCTTATGATTCTCCTCATGAGGTAGTCTTGTTCTGCTAGCCCCTCACAGATACCTCTCAACCTTACCTTGTTTTTTTCTCGTCCGATTCAGCAACGGTGGCGAGGTTGGTCCTGACACATGGTATTTCTACCATTCTCTTTATTAACAAAAAAAACAAAAACAAAACAAACTGTTATGGGAGAAAAGGAAGAAATTCCCTGTCATAACAAGCCTCGTTCCAAGAAAAGGTGGAAACACCCTTGGGTGGGAAGCTGATTGTGGAAAAGGTGGTAACACCCCGTAGTTCAGGATAGCTGATTCATTACCAGCACCTTTCCAGCCAGTAGTTGGAAGCCACCTCCCTTGGTGTGCTGTCTCTGCAATATCAGTTCGTCTGCCCTTCTTAACAGACGACCTTTCTTACAAATCATTGAAGTATTAGATTTGTTGGCTACCTCCCTGGGTACGTCTCATCTTCAATATCCTGATGACAACAACAGCTGACACGATCTTCATCACCAACCCCTTGAGTGATGTGAGCTTTCATTCTAACAGGATGGGGATGTGTGTATGGATTGCCCTCTGTATCTATCAGAGAGTGAGACAGAGGGTGGGCTGAGTGACCAATCTTTCCTTCAAATTAAATGAGAGGTGAGATGTGTGAACGGAGTGTTGTATGCATGGGTTGGGCCTCTCAATGCACAATGCACGATTTGTTCTTGTGTACTGCACCATAAGTCTCCATGGCCTTCCTTCTTGCAATGTATGCTGGCAGAGGGCGGGATGCATAGTTGCACCATCAAATGCGCACAAGGCATACAACCTCTGCACAAGTGATAGTGAGGATTACCTCAAGGGGTTTGAGGAATGGGCTATCCTTTGTATCTTTCAACAGAGCATGAGACAGAGGGTGGATTGAGTGTGACAGATGGTTTTTTAATCAAGTATTGAGAGGTGAGGATTGAGTGACTGTTCTTTCATTCCTCTTGAGTGCTCGTGAGTTGGGTGACTATCTTTCGACAACAACACCTCCCCTGATGAGCTTCATCAACCAGCTACCTCCGTGGGTGCTACTGCATGGTCCCTGCCATGCTGGCTGAATGCAGGGGCGAGCCGTGGTACCTCCTGCAACCGACTCCAACCCTTCTGTAGCAGTGACGGTTCCTTCGACCATACGCAAATCGGGCCAAGTCTTTCTAACCCTATTCTTATGATTGCAAGTGTACATTATGTCTTAAGTGTGGGGACGCCAGAGTTCAGAGTCCTAGGTTATGCTGCTGCATCTAACCCTGCCCGGTAAGGTCTTAAGTGTGGGGACGCGTCCCTGTGCATCTGTTCTGCATATCATCATGGAAATACATCTATTCACCTCCAAATGTGAAAATCCATTTTTTATGCTTTGATGGGATCCTTTCCCCACTCATCCGTTCTATTTCACCCTGTTCTCGGGGCTGTTTCTTGTCCGTTTGCCTTTATCCTTTGTTTTTCCATTTTTCCATGTGAACGCACCCTACGTTCACTGAGACTCAGATCCAACCTTATAGCCTTGTTCATCCCCTTGAACTGGCAATTTTTCCTTTTTATACACCCTTGTTTCGACTTACGGTTCATCCGCTATCCCATTTTGAACAGTTTAATGTTTTTCCATGTGAACGCATCCTATGTTCACTGGACCTGATATCTGAAGTCATAACCTAGTTTGTCCCTTTGATTGTCACACTTTTCCTTTTTACATCCCCTTGTTCTGGCTTACTGTTTTTGAGTTATTAAATTTTTAAATCAATTTTTGCTAATTGGATATTATTTCATATGAACGTATCTTTCTCGCTTCAAAACAGCACTCTAACGTACCAGTCCTGTCCTATGCCTTCCCTTGGACATATTTTCTTTTTACACCGTGTCCTTCCACTGTACGGGTTATCCATTATTAATTTTTGCGAGTTTTCGTGTCTTTTTCGTGCGTTATTTTGCCCTTTTTCCATGTGAACCTACACTATTCTCTTCAGAATTCCATTCTGACTAGATAGCCTTGTCCGGCCACCCTTTCTGCACAATTCTCCTTTTTTCTTTGCCCTTTTTTGCCCTTTGGATTTTTTGTTATTAATTTTCATTGGTATTTTAAAGCTCAATTTTCTTGTTTTTTCCATGTGAACGCCTCCTAACCCCATCCGAACTACGATTTGATGTGGGAACCTTGAAGATTATATGTGTTTGGACATTTTTCCTTTTTACTATCGTTCATTTTGGTGCACTGATCATTCCATATTAATTTTCGAATCCCTTTTCGGGTACGATTTTTGGGTTTTTTCCATGTGAATGGATCTTATCTTTGTCGGAACTGTGTTCTAACATGATAGACCTATCTGACGTGCCTTTTTGCACGTTTTTTCTTTTTCTCGCCTTTCATTTTGATGCATGGTTTGGGTTTTACAAAATTTTTGGCTCATTTGTGCCTGTCGTGCCTCTCGTGTCGCGCGTGACCACCCGTTTTTTTGATTTTGAATCATGACGACGCGTCCGTCGCATCCTCCCGCACCCGTGCTGTCATCTTGCCCCTGTTGCTTCCCACCACTACAAATTTTTTTGCCCTCGCCCGCGAGGGGGTGGGTTTCTTTTACTTATGTTTTTTACGTTTATTTATTTATTTTTAATAAATTAATTTACTTTAAAAAACCCCCCCTCCCGGACGGTTTCCCACCCTTCCCCTCTCTCCTCTCTCTCTCTCTCCTTTTCTTTCTCCCTCTCTTCTTTTTCTTCTTCTCTCTCCTCGACCCCTCCCTCCCTCTCTCTCCTCTCCTTCCCTGCTTCTTCTTCTTCCCCTTCTTCTTCACACTGCAATCGCGAGGAGCTCCTTGCCGACCGTTGGGATGTTGCCACCCGCAAAAGGACCTTGCTAACATTGTGGTTGTTGACGCCACCTCACTAGGGTGCCGTGCTTGCCCCTCCCTCATCGCCTTCCTCCTCTCCCTTCTGTTGGGCGGCCGTGTTCCCAATCCCCAACCTTACCCACCTGCCCAGTCCCACACCCTACCCCACCCCCACCCTTCCTACCGGCCCACCCTTTTAAACCCAAACCCCCCCCCCCCCCCCCCCCCCCCCCCCCCCCCCCACCTAAGCCCCATGTCCCACCCCCTCCCTCCACCCTTTGCCCCTCCCCCCTTGTTCGCCCCCCTTCGCGTGCTGCGGTTGACCTTTTGGTATCGGTGGCTGTTCGCGTGCGTTCACGCGTGAGATCGTGTGGTAGGGTCTTGCAGCCATTCGTACGCACTCACAGTCATTAGCAGCCGTTCATATGTAGTCACGGGTACTTCAAATCCCGAAATCTCTAAAAACACATTCAAAAATTCAAATATTCATTAAAATTCAATTAAAATCCAAAAAAAGTACAGAAAAATTCTTGAAGAACCTCCAATATTTCTGCAAACAATTGAAATATTTTTCAAACTGGAAATCTTAGAAAAAAATTTGCAAAAAATTTAAAAATTTGAAGATAATTTTCAAAAACATTAAAAAATTGGCCAAAATTCATTAAAAATTGATAAAAATACCGACATAATTTTAAAAAAATTTCAAAAAATTCTACAAACTTCATTGTTCCTTTTGTCAATCATTTCTCAATTGAAAATTCTTTCCTAATTGGCCAAAGTATTATTTGAAGACAAAACCCTATTTTTTTGATCCAAATTCATATAAAATTCATTTTAAATCTAAAAAATGAGTCGAAAAATGTGAATTAAATCAGATTACCTTTTTGTGACACTTGATGCTCATGATTAGTTGCTGAAATTTCATGTTCACCTCCTTTAAAAATAAAATAAAAAATAAAACTATTATTAAAAAATAAACTAAAAAAATAAAAATCATAATCATAAATCCCAATCAATTCAACATCCCAACATATCCATCTTTTTGTTTTGGTCATATGTGTAATTGGTTTTATTATTTTTGGTCAATGTGCTAGTTGTTTTTTCGTTTTTTCTGTACGATAGGACGACTAGTTTTATTCGACCTTTTGTCCGTTGTGTGGAATATTTGTGGATTGCGCCTTTACTTTTTTTTTGAGGATGTGGTATTAGGCTTTGCAGACAACCCCACCCATTGCCAAGTTTTTTCTTTGTTTCCCTCTCTCACGTTGTACCATAACACACATGTAATTGCAACAAAATCAACCGACCATTGCACCCACCAAATAAACAGAATGCACTTCATTAAATTTTAATTTAAAAAGAACCCGATTGTCAATTGTAAAAGGAACCCCGTCATTACATGAGCACGTGGCACAATAACCCACATAATTTTCTAAAATAAATCCACAGTACACGCGCACACGCGCTACAGACACAATTTATTTGTAATTAAAATGAATCCCCGTCATCATGCATGCATGTGCTTTGCGCCATAGATCACATAAGTTGTAACGATGAATTGCATTTTTTAGAGACCCCCAGTCAGTCAAGTCAGTCTAAGTAGGGGTTGGGATTGCGGAATCGACTCACTATGCATTAATGGTTAATTAATAACGAACTGCAATTTAATTTGTACATGGTTAAAATGAATTTGATAGTGTTCACCCATCCACGTTCACTACACCATAGGTTTACACAATGCGTTTATAGGGGTTGGGATTTGTTAAGTCCAAGATGTCGGTCTTATTCATCTCTCTTTATTCTGTTGGTCCAAGTCTTGGATTCTGTTTTGAGTTTGGTTATTGTCTGGGGTACGGTGTGCTTGAGTTTTTATTTTTGATTGCTTGATCATGCGAGATCAGGGAGCCTGCTTTTTGCATATAGCATGAAGCTTTTGGTCGCACGAGTGCGTAGGTCATGTCAAATTTTTTCCGTAGGATGTGGATTGTTTGGGGAAGTCTGGTTCAGTTTGGTCTGGTTGTCTATCCTTTGTTTTGATATTCTTCTCAATGTTGATTTGTCTAGGTTTTGTAGTAAAATTTTCATATTTTTCCTTGGTTGTGTGTGTGGGTTTTTTGTTGTAGTCTGAATGGCATCTACCTCTATTCCTCCTATTGTCATCCAGCATGTGCCGTTGTTGGTGCATGACTATGCTCTTCTCTTGGAGGTGGATTGCATTCGCCGTGCTGGTCTTCGTCCTTTTGTGGCTTTGAAATTTTCACCAGTGGACAACACGATTTGCTACTCCTTCCTAACATCCTACAAGAACCAGTCAGGCTTGGTTTATAACCAACGCTTTTGCTTATCCACAGCCAATATCAGTGATGCGTTGTGTTTGCCTCTTTCAGCGTCTTTCGTCCCCAATGGAAATCAATTATTGACAACTGAGGAGATCCTTTCTCTCTTACAGAAAGAAACCTCTACTCCTTTGGTCTCCACTAAAGTTATCACCAATTCTGGGGTTTCTGTAGCTCACATCTCCTCCTTGATATGGAAACAACTTTGCCAGCTTCTACAAGACCAGGTTCATGTTAGGGAAGCCTGTTTCCAAATGTCTCTCCAAGGAGCTTTTCACTGCTTCTATTAGGATGCTAGAGGGAGCCAAGTTCAATTGGGCAGCATTCATGCTCGCGAAGATGGATCATCATTTTCAGAGAGTTCAGAAAGGTCAGGGCAGTAATGTCTCCTATGGTGTTTTTCTTCAGAAGATTATCTCCCTTGCACCTCCTCCTGGTGGTGTCCTAGTTCCTGATCCTGCTCCTCTTCTGAAGCAGCCTCCACCTTTTGTTCCAACTCCTCCTCCATTACAGCCCGATTCTGATTCGGAGGATGAGCCCCCTGCCAAATTCTCTCGCAGTAAAAGAATATGTACCAACCCTGACACTATTCCTCTGTTGTCTTTTACTCCTAATTCCCCTCACATTCCTATTTTTACTTTTTGTCCTTTCATTGCCAATTCGACATTATCGCCTACCCCTTTTGAGCCTCCTCTTGTAGTTCCTCCCGTTCCTTCTGTTTTCTCAGCAGATTCCCTTCATAAGTTTTTACTGAAATTTCCATCTTTTCCATCTTCCTTATCTCTTCATTTCCCTTGTTTTTATGATCTATCCTATCCTCCTTTACAATACTCTCCTCTTATTCCATCCCCCTCTCCTTTCGATTACATTAACTGTCCCCCTCAATCCGTGCTAGATACACCAGGGTATGATAGTGACATACTTCGCCGACGACAATGGACGTTGCATGATTCTGTGACAGGATCGGTGTTTAACTGGCCTTTCATTTCGTGTCCTGGGATACCTTTGTAGCATGTTTGAACTCTTACCTTCATTTTGGTCAGGTGCATGCTCATTCTAAGGATAGCTCTGTACGACTTGAAGCTCATTTTTGCTGGTACCTTGCTTGTATGCATCAACAGTCTATCTAAACACTTGCAAGTGTATCCCCCGTTTGATCATCAATCCGAATGTGGATGTGTCTGCTGCTCAGATGGATTTTCTATATTTCTTCGCACAAGCTTTCCCTACCAGGTTTCTTATCTTGTTGGAAAGGATGCGTTGTATGTAGTTCCTCCAGAATGTGCCTTTGCATTTTGTAGATGAGAGTAAAACTATGGAGCGTCTCAAGTATAGCATGCAGTTTAAGAAGAAGTGTCTGCATCCTGCTGAGCAGTGGAGTTCTTTTTGGATGTATCAGTTCTTTTTCTTTAATGGAAATATTTTTCTGTGCTCTCCATTTTTTGGGGACATGTGCCATTCAGATTACCTGGTGTTGTGTTTGTGTGAGTTGTATATGTGGTATGTATATATTGTTTATCTTTGTTAGATGGAGTTGAAGTTGAAGATGGATTGATAAAGAAGATGTTGGACTACAAGCTAGCAGAAGATGATGATGATTCAAAGAAAACTCTTATATCCTTTATGACTTTGTGATTGCTAACAATTAAAAAATAAAATGGAGATAATATCCAAAAGGGTGTTTTCCTTTTGTTGTAATATTTTTTAGAGATACAGGTGATAAGTTGGGGTCGTGGTTTGGAGTGATTGTTGAAGATACTAAAGAAGATCAAATTGAGCTCTTTACTGAACTTACATTCTTCTTTTCCTTAGGTTGCGAGGACGTTTCCTTTCTAAGTGTGAGGATATGTTGAGAGTGGAAAAAGATTGAATTTTTGATTGATTTTTGTTGTTTTTGAGGTCTGAATGGTTGATTTTTGATGGATTTAGAGTGATGTATGGTTGTTAATGGAAGTGTTTGAGAGTGTTTTGGATGATATTGATTATGTTTTGGAAGTTCATGATGATTTTTAGTAGAAATATGAAGCTCTATGATGTTCTGATAGGTTCTGTTGAGGTTTTGATACCTTCTATATAGTTTCTGTTTTGTTCTGATTTTCTTCTGTATGAAGCATGGATTAATGATTGATGAAGGTTGAAATCTTTTGGACGTTTATTGAATCGTTTTTGATAGTTTGGAATGGTTTTAGTATGAGTTATGAGGATTTGATGTTTTCTGATGACCTTTTGTAACCCTGTATAAATCTTCTGTAGAGCCTCTGTCTCTGTTCTATCTCTGCTCTATTCTTGTTCCTGTTCTATTCTGTAGATTTTCTGTAAGTGTTTTGTGGAATGTATGTGTGACTTTGAGAAAGTTTTCTAACTTTTGGAAAGGATGAATCTAAGTTTAAAAGAGCTAAAACAAATGGAAGAAGTAGTTGCTAAAGACTGAAGAGAAGACTGGAGTGATAGAGACAGGAGTGAGATATGAAGGGTTACTGTAGTGGCTCTGGTGTCTCTTTGACACATACATACCTCTTGGGAGGTGTATCCACGACCTAAGAAGGATTGTTGAGAGTCATTATTGAGTATTGTAGTGAGGATATGATGTACTATTGAGAGAGAGAGAGAGAGAGAGAGAGAGAGAGAGAGAGAGAGAGAGAGAGAGAGAGAGAGAGAGAGAGAGAGAGAGAGAGAGAGAGAGAGAGAGAGAGAGAGAGAGAGAGAGAGAGAGAGAGAGAGAGAGAGAGAGAGAGAGAGAGAGCCAACTCTATCAAAACAATGTAACTGTATATGAGAGATTGAGAGAGAGAACTATGAAAACATTGAAGATGAATAGTATGTGATTGATTTCTATTAAAAAATGGTGTATTATTTTATGTTCTTTTTTCTATTGATGGATTCTATGAAGATGTTGAAGATTATGGTTGATTCTATTAAATTAGTGGGAGATATCTGTCAAGATTATGCTTTGTTCTAGCATGATAGACTGGGTTATTTGCCAAGTGTATACTACTCATGTTGTCACAATACATGATAGACTGGGTTATTTGCCAAGTGTATACTACTCATGTTGTCACAATAAATGACAACTGGCCCATCTGTAGACTGATGCATATCATAAAGTAGCTTATGCAACCAAGCTACCTCACATGCAGCCATTGCTGCACCCCTGTACTCAGCCTCTGTGCTGGATAAGGCAACTGTAGGCTGTTTCTTGCTGCTCCAAGTGACTGCAGCACTCCCAAAAGAGAACACATATCCACTGGTAGATCGTCTATAAGAAATGCTACCAGCCCAATCGGCATCAGTGTATCCATGCAACTGTATCTGAACCCCAGTCTCATAAAATAGTCCATACTGCAATGTGGACTTCACATACCTGAGTATGCGTCTAGCCGCATCCAAATGCGGTTTCCTTGGAGCCTGCATAAACTGACTTACCAATCCAATAGCATAGCTCAAATCTGGCCTGGTAATAGTCATATAAATCAAGCTTCCTACTATGCGTCTGTACATAGTAGGGTCTTCCAGAAGCTCACCTGCATCTGCGCTCAGCTTCACATTCTGCTCCAAAGGAACTGAAATAGGCTTACAGCCTGTCATCCCATATTTGGACAGCATGTCCAATCCATACTGCCTCTGTAAGAGCTGTATCCCACTTGGTGATCTAATCACCTCAATGCCCAAGAAATAACGCAGCTCTCCCAAATCCTTCATCTCAAACTTCTGCTTCAATAGCATTTTCACATGAAGGATATCTTCATCACTGTCACCTGTCATAATCAAATCATCAACATAAATGATAAGTAGCATAATACATTTCTCTGTCTTTCTCACATAAAGTGAGAAATCTGCCTTGGAAATCTGAAAACCAATAGTGACAAGATACTGTCCTATCTTGTCAGACCATGCTCTAGGTGCTTGCTTCAAGCCATACAAGGCTTTCTTCAACCTGCAAACAAACTCAGGATGAACAACATGCACATAACCTGGTGGCTGCTCCATATAGACCTCTTCTTGCAAATCACCATGCAAGAAGGCATTCTTTACATCCATCTGATGTAAAGACCATCCCTTTGATGCAGCCATAACAATGACTGCTCTTACGGTTGCCATCCTTGCAACCGGACTGAATGTTTCTTCATAGTCAATGCCATATGTTTGTGTATACCCCTTGACTACTAATCTTGCCTTGTATCTGTTCACAGAACCATCTGCATTGTGCTTCACCTTATAAACCCACTTACAACCAATTGCATTGTTACCTTTAGGCAAAGGTACTAACTCCCATGTAGCATTTGCTTCCAAGGCATCCATTTCTTCATCCATGGCTTTCTCCCATTTTTCTTTTCCCATGGCTTGCTCAAAAGAAGTGGGTTCTGGTTCCTGTATCACTTTGACCATATATGCATAGTGAATGGCTGTAAATTCATCATATTTCAGCCTATCCACAGGATACCTAGCTCTCGTAGACCTGTGCAAAGTAGGTTCACTCCCAGGTGCTCTCAAAACATCCCTGGTCTTCCTTACTCCAGGTGTAACAATAGAAGGAATACCCAACTCATCATCAATACTCTGTTCTGAGCCAGTGGATTCACCATCCACATAAGAGTGACCTGCATTCACATCAAACATGGGCTGATCAACCTTCTCTTTTCCTTTTCGTGATACCTGCATACCACTATCTGCATTACTCTGAGAAGATTCTCCTGATCTCAATCTGCCTGTCCATGGCCAAGAATGTGAACCACTGCTAGAGGACGCTCCAGGTCCACTAATATTTTGTGAGTACTGCTGTGAATTCTGTGCAGCATTACCATTTTGTGCATCTACATCATCAATCACATTTACTGGTTTATACCAGCTACTCATCTCATCAAAAACAACATCTCTGCTCACTGTAAACTTACGAGTAGAAGAGTTATAGCATCTATACCGTTTTTGCTGCAGAGAGTAACCAATAAAGGTGCACTTCTCAGCTTTTGGATCCAACTTGGATCTCAACTCATTTGGCACATGTACATAGGCAATGCAACCAAAATTTTTCAAATGAGAAATATCTGGTTTCCTACCAGTATACCTCTCCTCTAGAGTCATTCCATGTATTGCTGCAGTGGGAGTCCTGTTCATTATGTAGATTGCGGTAGCAACTGCTTCAGCCCAATAAAAATCTGGCAAGTCTTTTTCATTGAGCATGGCACGAGATACCTCTCCAATATGCCTGTTTTTCCTTTCTGCAATTCCATTTTGTTGTGGGGTATGACTGCATGAATATTGCTACTTTATGCCGTGCTCCTGCAAGAACCTTGCAAACTCATTTGAGAGGTACTCTCCCCCTCCATCTGACCTTAGGCATTTTATTTGCAGGCATGTTTCTTTTTCAACCATAGCATTAAGAGTTTTGAAGTGCCCAAAAACTTCACTTTTCTTTTTCATAAAATACACCCAAACTTTTCTGCTATTGTCATCAATAAAAGTGACAAAATAATGACAGCCTCCAAGAGATGCAGGTTTAGTAGTCCACACATCAGAGTGGATTAATTCCAATGGCTTCTCACTCTCTTGAACATGTCTAGGAAATGGTTTCCTTGCCTGTTTTCCAAACTGATAGGCTTCACATACCTTATGCATTTCTGCAACCTTGAATTTAGGCAAACCTGCAACAATATTTTGGGCCTGCATTGATTTAAGTCACTGTACATTAACATGACCAATGCGTTTATGCTAGATATCAATATCTGCAACTACACCGGTCCCATGCGCAAACATTGCTGCACTCAATTCAGACATGTCTGCATCCGATGTAAACATTCTGCCCTTCTTATTTCCTTTTGCTATCAAGCGACCTTTATTTTTCATATCCTCAACAAAGCATCCATGAGGATTAAATCTGACCTGCAAGCCCTGCTCAACCATTTGACCAACAGAAATCAGATTCTTGGTGATATTCGAAACATGAAATACATCGGACATGTATTTCTTTTTCCCATCCTGCATAGACTTATGAATTTTTCCAATCTGCACAATAGGATGTGCAGTATCATCACCAGTCTCCACAAATCCTGGTTTTTCCATTTTTCTTGCATCCTCCATCCATTCTGCATGACCTGTCATGTGGTTTGATGCACCTGAGTCAACATACCATACATCATTGCTTTCTTCTGCACTTGTCACAGAATTGTTCATGTGCTGCACCATAAACAAGTGCTCATTTCTGTCATCACCCTGTCTACTAGAAGATGCATAATTCCCTTGTTGCAGTTTTCCATTCATGATGTCATTCTGCTTTTTATAGCAGTCTTTAGCCATATGACCCATTTTACCACAGTAGTAGCATTCAACATTACTGTTTGCATTTTGGCCTCTTTGCCATCCACCACGACCTCTTTGGCTCCCCCTGGCTCTAGAGTTACCACGTCCTCCTCCATAGGACTGGTTTTCTTGAGTTTGCTGCATATTCTGATTTCTACCACGGCCTCCAAATCGGCCTCCTCTACCTCTGCCTCTACCTCTTCCAGCATTTGAGTAGAAGACAGCTTCTTTTGAAGTTCCTCCTGAAGAAGATGCACCACCATTTCTTTGCTCCTCAGAAATTAGAAGAGCAATCAGCTCCTCAAAATCAGGAAATCTTTCACGAACTGAAATGGATGTCCGAAACTGTGCATAATCCTTTCCTAGACCATTCAAGGTCACAGAAACTAAATCATCATCTTCCACTGGCGACCCGATGGAAGCAAGTGCATCTGCAATCTTCTTCACCTTCATGTGGTAGCCATTGATGCTCATATTTTCTCTTTGCACATTATGCAACTCTTGCTTGAGCTGCATTTTCCTGGCTTGCGTATTTGTGCTATACATTTTTGACAAAGTATCCCATGTCTCCTTTGGCGTACTTGCATCCTAAATATGCACAATCATAGAGTCTGAAATGCTGATAGACATCCAGTACATAACTTTCCTGGCTCTCTTATGCCATGCTTTAAATGCCTGCATTTGGTGTTGATTGGGAATATAAGGAAGAACTGGTTCTTCTTCATTTCCTGCAACAAATTCCCAATATCCTTTTCCCATAAGGAAATTCGTCATTCTAAACTTCCATGCTTGGAAGTTGTTCTTGTCAAGCTTTTCAGGGACAATCTGTGAAAGAGAATCAGATGCCATTACAGAACACTGCAAAAAATTCTGTCACTGCAAAAAACACAGCTTCACCCTCACAAGGGAAAATCTGCAAAACTGGAGAAAGTGGTATTTGACCACACAGTCACTTCCTAGTGACGATTTTGCATCAACAGGCAACAGGGATGATTTTGTAACTCCCAACGTCTCTGCGCACAAGCATACGATGCAATTTCTACAGTAACTTTTCACCGACCTGTAAAACAGTGGTCACACAGCATAAAACTGGGCCTTTTCTTGAGTGTGTGCAGAAAACTTCCGCCTCCAAAACAGGCCCCGAAATGGCCTCAAATAAAAAAAACAAGGTCGCCAAGGGCGAAAGCCTTCTCCCGCAACATATACTGCCCTCTTGCTTCACCGCGAAGGGCGTCTCAACCTGAGACAATGCACTCCTGCACTTTCCGGCTGTGCTACCTACAGAGATTTGCTCCCAAAACAGAAAATGAAAGCAACACTGCTCCTCTTACCAGAACACCGCGAGCTTGGCTTGCTTTCTTGAGCTCCTTACCACGAACAAGGCTCTGATACCATGTCAAGGTTATGGGAGAGAAGGAAGGAGTCTCACTTGAAGCTTCCTTGCTTGCAGAATAGGGGAATACACACAAGGGTGGAGACTGAAAATAGTTTTCCTCTTCTCAGTTGTGTAAGCCAAAAGAACTCAAGTACAAAGAAATAGAAGAACCCTATATATGGGTCTCAAACCAAACTCAACTAACTAAGGTGGCATACTAACTGAGCCACAAACTAGAGTAGATAAGGATAGCTATCATGTAGCTATTATTCATGGGCGGTGTACCAACCGCGTCTGCAACTGACAAGTCGGTGACATAAATACACAACGGTCACCCTGGCATATCACGAGTGGAGCTCGATATCTCAACAATATCTACTATGATGCGGTGTGAAGATTTACTGTTTTCTTTGTTTTGGTCATCAAAAGAATGAAATAAAAGCTTGTTGATGTTACAATATAGATTTTCTTGCAGTAGAATCCCCTTTTCCTTGGTGTTCCTCTTGGGGCTCCATGAGGCAAAGGTCAACTAAAGACATAGGGCCAAGTTTTGAAAGGAGGTAGTAGGACACGGCTCCTTAGTGGAAGGTTCTTAAGACAAGACCCTACTTTGCAAGAATACTACCTCCCGCCACTCTTTTTTGACCTCAAACGTTGGCAAAGATATCTATGCAATGGCTAGGTTAACGATGCAAAAAAAAAAAGGGAAATGCACTGCACGTACATCCTAGTCATTGCACTTAGGGGTCCTCAAGTTAGCAATATCCGGTGGATTTGGTTCGATCGGATCTGTCTCTAACTCCCTAGCCCATTTTGATTCCCCACATCATGCTTATAGGGCACATCAAGGGCAGGACATCCCTAGGGAGGTCACACTCTCCTATGGTTAGATTTGTCTCCCTAAGCCACACACCATACCTCAATGATGCATGAACTGGGTCCTCAAGTTGTAGGACAACACCGTAGGCTTTCCTGAGGTTTGATCCAACTCCCACTTCCATTGGCACTTGCACCATGCAGTACACTGAGAGATACAACCCTTAGGAAGTGCACAATTTTGTCTTGTAGGTTGAAATCACATCATATCAACCTCGGAGGGCATGAGGAAGGATCCGTCCAACACCATATGCAATTTCAAGGACCGATCAGTCCATTTCCCATTCTCCAAGAAGGATTTGTCCAACACCATTGTTAATTTTAAAGGACATATCCACCCACTATTAGCGTTAGGGCCCCAACACCATCTTCAATTTCAAAGGGTAGATCCATCCAACACCATCCTTAGCAAGGGCTTGTATACAAACTCAAAAAACCATTTGGCTATACCCACCCCACTTTCCAACTACTATCCATTAGTGCCATGGGATTAGCATGTTGAGATGGCAAGCTCAACACATGTAGACATTGATGATGGACCGCCTGGCTAGATGGGTCCGCATGTCTACATTTAGCACGTTGGTGGTCATTATGATACTCATATGGCCACTGACTTATCATTTAGTATATTTAGTTTGTTATACCTACCTACAATTGGCAAAGACATAGCACCAGTCGATTAGTGTAGTCAGTTATGCACTGTTTGATGTAGTAGACAACTTTCCTTTATGTTGTATCTTATCTATACTTTGAGTACATTGTATAGTGTGTGGAAGAAGAAGAAAAAACCAGCAAGAAAACGTTTTGGCATCCATATCTCTTCTTGTGTTCTTGAGTGAGCTTCCTCTTGTGTATACAGTGTGTGTTTGGCGCAGCACCTCAAGCAAGTCCCCCCACCACGCGATTCTTGACATGGTATCAGAACTGCGCCATTGAGAGATGCTAATTTTGAAGGCTGAAGTGAAGGAGAAGAAGCAAGGTTCGAGCAAGCAATCAACGGGTAAGAAGCTCTCCCATTCTTCCACTCTCTCTCTTGGATAGTGCCTGTGGGGGCACCGAAAGTAGTGTCGAGAAAAAATCTCAGATTGCTGTGAGATTTGGTGTGCAAGCAGAGCTCAGTCTATTCTGCAAAACTGGCCCTTTTGGGTTTTGCCGCACTTATTTTGGGCGTCTGAGGCCGTTTCAGGACCCGTTTTAGAGCTGCAAGGTTGCGGACAATAGTTTCAGGATACACTGTGATTTTGGCTGTATTGACCGAAAGTGGGGCGCAGGTTGTAGATTGGGAATTTGTAATTTTTGAGGTGTTTGCAGGAAGAAAACATAAGGTTTATTTGCAAACAGGTTGCTGATTACATATACTATTGAGCAATCAGTGAAAAAGGTTGCTTGGTGTATTGCTGTGCATATCCCATTATAGAGAAGCTCAACAAGAACAACCGTACCCTTCATGGAAGTCTTGTGTGACGAACTTCCTCATTGGAAAGGGCCTTTATGAGTTTGTTTCAGGTGAAGAAAAGGAGCCAGAGCTGCGACTGTAGATGAGTTAAAAGAATGGAAACAGTGGAATGCGAAAGACAAAAAGGTGATGTACTGGCTATCTATAGTCATTGATAATACTATGCTGGGACATATTAGGAATGCATAAACTTCACATGCAGCTCGGACAATTTTTTAGAGCATGTTTTCAGTAAATACAAAGGCACGAAAGATTCAACTCAAGCAAGAGTTGAATGCCTTGAAGTAAGAAAAAATGTTTGTCAATGAGTGTATTGAAGGTGAGGAGCATTGCAGATGCTTTAGCAAAAATTGATGCAATGTTGGATGATGATGGTTTGGTTTCATCCACTCTGAGTGGCCTTAACAATGAGAAGGCATGGAAATCATTTGTTACTTCAGTATATGTACGGAAGCAATTTCTAGATTTTGATGAGCTGATCTCTCTCATGATTACTGAAGAGATCAATATGCAGGGTGATTTGTTTGAAATAAATGGTGAACAAGTCCAAGCATTTTACTCGAGTTCAGGAAGGGGATGTGGTAGACCCTCTTTGAGAGGCTGTGGTATGGGATGTGCTAGCGATAACTAGCAAAACAAGTTCAATCAACAGTTTGGTGAAATGTATGTTTCTGGAGGCAGAGGAAACTTTAGAGGTAGGGGGAGCTCTAGAGGAAGATGTGGATGGCAGAACAGAGGCTTTGGAAATTCTGTTATTGTTTGCCATTATTGTGGCAAAATAGGACATATTGCAGCCAATTGTTATGCTAAGAAGGATGATATTCGCAGTGGTAAACTGCAACAAGGAAACTATGCATAGTCTTCACGACAGAGTGAAGACAAAAATGAGCGTCTGTTTGGTATGTAGCATATGATGAATGTAGTTACAGGAAAGGGGACACATGATGATGTATGGTATGTCGATTCAGGTGCATCTAATCATGTGACCAGTCATGTTGAATGGTTTGGAGAGCTGCAGGGCTTACAAAACCCAGGTTATGTGTAGGCGGGTGATGATTCATGCCACCCAATTTCACACATTGAAAAGGTTCCCTTGTCCTTGTATGATAGCCAGACAAAGAGTCTCTGACATATATATTACAAGTGCCATCAATTACAAATAATCTAGTGTCTGTAGGCCAAATGGTAGAGCAGGGATTGTAGGTCCGATTTAATGCAAAAGGTTGTTTTGTAGAAGACTTTAATGATAAGTGCAGGTTGATCGCAAAAGGAAGTAGAGTTGGCTGAATGTTCACTTTAGATGTTGGAATTCCTGCAATGGATGCTGCTATGTATGCTAAAGGAAAAGGAGTAGTTGTAGATATTGAAATATGGCATAAACGTATTGGACATTCAAATGTGCAAAGGCTGAAATTAATACAGTCCAGAGGATTGGTTATAGGGCTGTCTTCATTTAGAGTTGCAAAATTGCATAAAGTTTGTGAAGCATGCCAGTTTGGTAAGTAGGCAAGACAACCCTTCTCGCATGATAGAGAAGTGAGTAGAAAAATACTTGATGTAGTGCATACAAATGTTTGGGGGCCTACACAGAATGTATCTCTTGGTGGTAGCAAATACTTTGTCACATTTATTGATGACTATTCAAGGAAGTTATGGGTATACTTCATGAAGGAAAAAAGTGATGTGTTTGAGCACTTCAAATCTTTTAAGGCAGCTGTTGAAACATAAACAAGCTTAAAAGTAAAGCGCTTGAGATCAGATGGAGGGGGAGAGTACCTCTCTAATGAGTTTAGTGGCTTCTGGAGGACTCATGGGATAAAGAGGCAATTTACTTGCAGGTATATCCCATAGCAAAATGGTGTTGCAGAAAGAAAAAACATGCATATTGCAAAAGTTGCACGGGCATTAATGGCTGAAAAGAATATGCCCAAACATTTTTGGTCTGAGGCTATCCATATTGTCATTTACATTATGAATAGAACTCCCATAGTTGCAATTCATGGGATGACTCCTGAAGAATGCTTTATTGGCAAGAAGATTGATGTATCGCACTTGAAGGTATTTGGCTGTGTTGCATACATTCATGTGCTAGATGAGCTATGGAAGAAGCTTGATCCAAAGGCAAAAAAATGTGTTTTTATTGGGTACTCTTTAGAGCAGAAAGGGTATCGATATTATAACCTTGTCACAAGTGAGTTCAGAGTGAGCAGAGATGTTATCTTTGATGATATGGGAAGTTGGTATACACCTGCTGGTGATGTTTTGGATGATGATAATAATCAGGATAGCTATGTGCAGAAAGATAAACAAGAATCACAGAGCCTTAGTGGACCAGAAACATCATTTGGTACTACACCTAGAGTGAGCCCTTGGTTTGGGAAACTAAGGAGTAGCCCCACACCTTCAGGTGGATCTATAAGTGTTGCAGGGAAGGACAAAGGAAAGAAGAAAGTGCTGGATGGTAATGATGCATCTACCAGTCATTTGGGTTTTGATGGAGATTCTAGTAGTTTGGAGAGTTTGGATGATGAGCTTGGCATTCCTTCAATCAGGACGCCAGGCGTACAAAGAACTCATAGTAATGTAAAGGCTCCATTGAGTGATGCAGTGGTACGCAGATCTAGCAGGGTCAGATACCCTGTTAAAAGATTTGGTTTTAAAGGTTATACAGCTCAACATTATGCTTATATGGTGAGCCCACTTGTTTTGAGAATGCTGTTAGTCATGCTCATTGGGATGCAACAATGGATGAGGAGATGGCTGCATTAGAAGGCAATAAGACTTGCGATTTGGTACCCTTACCTAAGGGTAAGAAAGCTATTGGCTGTAAGTGGGTTTACAAAGTCAAGCACAATGTAGATGGTTCAGTTAGAAGGTATAAAGCTAGGCTGGTTGCAAAAGGCTATGGTCAAACATATGGCATAGATTATGAAGAGACATTCAGTCTAGTTGCTAGGATGGCAACTGCTAGGTGTGTGATTGCCTTAGCAACAGCCAAAGGTTGGAATTTGCAGCAAATGGATGTTAAGAATGACTTCTTGCATGGCAAATTGCAAGAAGAAGTGTATATGGAGCAGCCAACAGGTTATGAGGATTTAGAGCATCCCACATATGCCTGCAGGTTAAAGAAGGCGCTCTCTGGGCTGAAGCAAGCACCTAGAGCATGGTCTGATAAGATTGGAGAGTATCTTGTCAATATTGGATTTTGTATTTCTGATGCTGATCACTCACTTTATGTGAGAAAGGGAGATGTAGGTTTGGCCATCATAGTCATCTATGTAGATGCCTTGATTATTACAGGTGGCAGTGACACTGGGATTGCTGAAGTTAAGGACTTCTTGAAGAAGTTTGAGATGAAAGATTTGGGCGAGTTGAGATACTTTCTTGGTATTGAGGTGATCAGATGTGATGATGGTATATGGCTATTCCAAAGGCAGTATGGCTTGGATATGTTATCCAAGTATGATATGACAGCATGCAAGCCTCTTTCAGTACCATTGGAGCAAAATGTGAAGTTGAGTGTTGACATTGGGGATGAGATAGAAGACCCTACTATGTTCAGGAGGATAGTAGGAAGTTTGATTTACATGACTATCACAAGGCCAGACTTGAGCTATGATGTTGGCCTTTTCAGTTAGTTTATGCAGATGCCTAGAAAGCCTCATTTGGATGCAGTTAGAAGTATATTGAGGTATGTGAAGTCCACTTTACATTATGGACTTTTTTATGAGGCAGGTAAGGATGTACAAGTCTTTGGATACACAGATGCAGATTGGGCTGGTAGCATGTCAGACTGAAGATCTACGAGTGGATTCATGTTTTACCAAGACAACATGAGGAGGATATAGCTAGCTAGGAATCCAATGTTCCATGCTAGGATAAAACACATTGAGGTGCACTACCACTTTGTGAGAGAGAATGTACTTGCAGGAGAGATTGACTTGGTATATGTCAACACACAGGATCAGATAACTAACATTTTCACAAAGGAATTGGGTGCAGAGAAGCTTTGAAAGTTTCAAAGATTACTTGGAGTTGCAGAGATAGAGTTGAGCTTGATGGGGAGTGTTGAGATGACAAGCTCAACATGTGCGGACATTGATGATGGACTGCCTGGCTAGATGGGTCTGCATGTCTATATTTAGCACGTTGGTGGTCATTATGATACTCACATGGCCATTGACTTATCACTTAGTATATTTTGTTTGTTACACCTACCTACAGTTGGAAAACACATAGCGCCAGTTGATTAGTGTAGTCAATTATGCACTGTTTGATGTAGTAGGCTACTTTCCGTTATGTTGTATCTTATCTATACTTTGTGTACATTGTATAGTGTGTGGAAGAAGAAGAAAAAACCAGTAAGAAAACGTTTTGGCCTCCATCTCTATTCTTGTGTTTTCTTGAGTGAGCTTCCTCTTGTGTATACAATGTGTGTTTGGTGCAGCACCTCAAGCAAGTCCCCCCACCACGCAATTCTTGACATAACACTTAGCTAGAAGGGTAACCTTAGCATAAGAAAACGTGAAAAAAGTAAAAAAGCATAGGTTGGGAGTTGAAAGAGGCAGCCTAGAAGGAAATCGGACCGGGAAGCGCCCAAAAGTATAGGCATAGCCACAAGAAGTCCAAGACATAGCCATTGGAGCCCAAAAAGTGCTAAAAAAGAGAAGGCATACCTTTGAATATAAAGGCGTAGCCAAAATCCTTGTAGAAGAGTGCCATGCTCTCTCCTGTGCAAATTGTAAGGGTAGACAAGCGGTAGGAAAGAAGCTAGGAAAATAGGAGGACAATAGGTACAAGTGCATAGCTAGCCATGTAAAAAAGGGGATGACCACCCAAAAGGGATAAGAGTTTTGTATATAAACTCAAAAAGTGAATGAGAAGCTCATTCTTTTGTGTGTAGAAAAAGTGATCTCTTCTTCTTCTCTTCTTCTCTCCTTCTTGCTTGTTTGTATGTGCTTAAGAGAGGGAGTGTGAGAGTGTGAGGGAGTGAGTGTGTGAGGGTGAGGGATCAAGGAGAAGAAGCTCTCCATCGTCTCCTGTCCTCTCCTCTCTTGTCTTGTCTCGCATGTAGCTATGGAGGATGGAGCTTGAAGGTGGAGCCTTGAGGATGCTTGAGCTCGCATCACAAATTGTGGAGCTACCAGGTTACTTGAGGGAGGAGGCTACTCGTTTGGGCATCAATGTAATCTCATACACCCCTGTAGGATCAAAGGCACATCAGCTAGGTGAGAGATAGCCATTTGTGCTCTCTTGAAATGCTTGAAAGAATAAGTGGTCCATGGGTCTTGGAGGTTGAGCATGAGCTCCCACTACACCATTAGTATTGGATCACTTGTGGATATTATGTCAATGCATTGGAGATCATTTTTGGAATGATTAGAGCACTTCATTTGCTTAGTATGACTAGAGATTTGTTGCTGTTTATAATAGGGTTGAAGCCTATATTATCAATGAAAGCATATGCTATTACTCCAAGGTGCTTATTGACTATTCGGGGTGATGTACCGATGCTTATGGATGATGTGACATGCTTTGTTATGGTTTTGAGATGCATTTAAGCCATGGTTGAAGCTCATCTTGATTGACATCGTCTTTCATTTTCTACAATAGGCATCCACTTGAGATAGTTTATGCCTATTATCCTTGGATGATACTTGCACTATCTGCTTGGATGTTAGATGTATGATATGGATGCTATATATCTTGGCTATGTATGACAGACATTTGGGCTTCATCTTGACTTGCACTGAGTTATTATGGAGCTTTGGATAGTGACATTGGTCTATTAGTTCATTGCCTCAGATGCTACAATGGATGCCTTGCTGACCATCTTGACTTAGATATTCCAGATGTATGTCATTGGATCTTGGATGTTGGATACTATGTACATGATGTATCTGAGCTTTGCTTGCTCATTTTGCATCTGATTTTGTTCCAGTGGAAGTGGATTCATTGTCTTTGATGTTACATAGAGCTTATTGGTTATGCAATTGAGCTTGAATTTTGACACAATGGAATATTCACATGTACATGCTCTCTTTACATGTTATTTGTCTATAGTTTATGCCTTGAGGACTAATTTGATTTGACTTTGTCTTGGACTTGCATCGACCTCTATCAGATCTTGTTAGTTATGCATATACCTATCTTGGCTTCATATTGAGCTTCTACTATCCTACTAAGTTAGATGTGCTACCTTTGGTAGGTCCCCTCAATTTTTATCGCGAGACCTGCTACATGCATGGGTTGTTATGCTAGTTGATGTACTCTCATACTGATAGATTGAAGCTGATAACTTTGGGTGCTTGTCTAATGTATGCTGGTTCCTAGAGTTTCTTATATACTATGCATGATGTAGACTATCACTTGGCAATTCCAATTTGTCATGTATTAGTGATAGCTTAGCTTTGGGTTGGTTTTCTTACTGTTGTACTTTATTTATAGCAAGCTATGACTACCCTATGCTTGGTATTGGCTTTGGTTGCTCAGCTTGACTTGGATCTTTACTAGATGAATTTCAAGATGGCTTTTATTCATGCGGACTTGCATGATGAGATTTACATGGAGTAGCCTAAGGGCTCTATAGACCCTAGTAGAGAACACTAGTGTGCAGATTGGGAAAGAGCCTTTATGGCCTTAATAAGCATGCACCTAGTGAATGGTATTACAAGTTTGATACTTTTATGCATTTATAGAGATATTCTCGTAGTGCTATAGATTTGTGTTTATACACAACCCATGATGGAAGCCTTATGATTTTGGCACTCTATGTAGATGATATGTTGATTGTTGGGAGTGCTCATGATGAGTTGGATGCCTTGAAAGGTCACCTCAAGAGAAGAGCTTTGAGATGAAAGATATGGAACATTCCTCACATATTCTTGGGATGCGCATTATATGTGATCGCTCTAAGGGGCTCCTTTACTTGTCGAAAGGAGTACATTTAGAAGGTCCTTCAGTGATTTCATATGTAGGATGTTAAGCCTATTGGCTATCTTCTATCTTCACATGTGAAGGTTAGTTAGGATGATTGCCTACAATAGTTTGATGAGCAGAAGGCCAAGATGGCCAAGATCCCTTATGCATCCATGGTGGAAAATTTGATGTATGCCATGATAGCCTTTTGCCTTGGTATAGCATTTGCAATGGATGTTATGGCATGCTATATGGCTACACTTGGCAAACGACATTGGGATGCCATCAAGGGTATCATGAGGTACTTGAAGGGCACAACAGCTATGTGCATATGTTATGGTGGCCAGGATACTAGAATCATGGGGTACATTTACTTTGATTATGCAAGACATGCAAATAGTAAGAAATCCACCTCAGGCTATGTGTTCACTTTTGCTGGAGAGGTGCTGTCTCTTGGATGTCTAGGGTGCAAAAATGCATGGCCCTATTTACTACAGAGGTAGAGTATGTTGCATCCACCATCAATGCTTGCAAGGAGGTTTTCTGGTTAGGCCTAGACCTTGGCATTACTAATGTGGTCCCTACGCTGCACTTTCAAAATCTATGAGTGCTATTCAATTGGCCAAGAATCCGGTCTTCCATGCGAAGATGAAACACATTGAGATATGCTACCACTTTATTAGAGAGAGGTTGTTGAGGATAGGTTTGTTGACCTTGCCAAGATCTCAACTGACCAAAATCTTGCAGATGTACTAACTAAAAGTTTGTTAGTAGAGCGTTTTTCCTTCCTTGGGAAGTTGATGGGCACTAGATGAGATGACCTCTTTCCTCATCCTATTGTACTTATGTAAATTTGTACTTTGTCATTTTTTTTCTTGTTCTCTCCTCACTAGGGGCACATTCACCTTTAAGTGAGAGGTTATTGGGGGTAAAGGCACTTGTGCCTAGTTGCCAGTGTATTAGTTACACTAATAGTACCCACATACCCGCACACCTATACACTGCAGGTGGCAGGTGCCGATCACTATCACTTCATTCTTTATTCTTTCAATGATAGGAAAGGCCAGTCACACATTGGGATTGTTGGAGTTTCCACATTTCGTGTCTCTCTTTTTTGCTCTTGGTCCTTCTACCATAACTCTTACTTCCACTTCAGGACTCACCTCCCTTCACATGAATTTTAAAATGTGCTCTAAAATACCTTAATGGAGAAAGATGCAAAAGTTTTGCATCTCATTTTTGATTAAGCACTTTGTTAGTAAAAGTCAAGGCCAATTTAAGACAACAAAACTCAAACAAAAAAAGTAACTAGTGAAGCCATTTCTTGAGAAACTGGTATGCACACAAGGTTGAGATTGCATGTATTGGCAATTGTGTCATGTCAAATAGTGAATAATATTATCATGTGGTTTGGAAGATATTATATAAAAACTCTCAAAACATATGTCTTTGGGAATTACATAGAGATTACTTGTAGTTAACTTGTTGAATGAAGAGTACAATTGCATTGCAAATGATCGAACTATTCGTTTAGAAGACATGCACTAAGGTTTAAACCATATGCATACACGATAATCAAAAGGGGATTAATATTAGTAATAAAAAGCATGGCTTTAGGGAGACTAGTGGGCAACACCAATCATGGAGAAAGAGAAAAAAAAGTGTAGATTGGGGGGACTACATAGATGCTAGATTCAAGTGCCATCTTTGGGACGAAAGCTTCATGAATAAATTGCTTGATACTTATGGGTGACTTTGTGTCTCAGAAGGGTTGCTCCTAGAGACTAAATAGAAAAGTATTGAAGTATCAAATAGGGTAAACTTTGGGGCTCTTATGCATGGAAAATCATGGGTTGCATGCAAATACCTTTTGCTAAAGAAGATGAATGGACTACATGCATGATACTTATGGTGTAAGATACCCATCTTTCTTGACAAGTATACGTGACTCAACTCTATTTTAAACCCTTGGTCACTTATTCAGGAGTTCATATGTTTGTTTTTACTCCTATACCCTCGTAATGGCTTAAATTCATTTTCAACTAGTCTAAAATAAAATTTTTGGAAGTAAATTGCATTATACTAAATTTTCTAAGTGGCAAATTTCCTAAATAATGAGAATTTATTATTAATTATGGGATTTCTTAAAATGTTAATAAATGTTTAAAATTATTCAGACTCAATTTTTTTTTCTAATTTATTGTTGATTTTTTGAATTATTGTTAGCTATTCCAAAATTTCTAGTAAATTTTGAGAACCTTTTTATGCTTTGAAAGTCGCTAATAGGTTGAAAATTTTTACTTAATTTATGATGAGCTTTAACTAAAAATTTGTATTGGGGAAGGGGGGATAAACAATGCCTATCGATCTCCCCTCCTTGTAGTCATCTAGGGCACCATCACCGATGCAAAATGTGCTAATCGGGTGCCATGGTTTCGCCTCCCCACAACCAATCGAGGCCCCACTTGCTTGTCGACGTTCCCCCTTCCTCCTCAAGGATGCTACTCTTGAAAGGGAGAATGAGAGTCAACATAGCTAAAATAATGTCAAATTTTAAAGAAATTCATATGTTTAAAGTTATATTTTGTAGAAATATATTAAATTATCCTAGAATTTAAAGTTAATAAAAAAGAAACTTAGAAATATTATACTAAAATTATATTACTAATTACAAAAATGCATACAATTAAATAACTAATTAAAATTCTTGTAAGTATTTAGAAAAATAAGAAAAACTTATATCTTTCCACAAAAAAATAATAATAGAATACTCTAAAATTTTGTTTAACTTTTAGGTAGTTTTGTTTAGTTGAGACATTAAATAGTGAACAAAATAAATGAATATTTTGTTATTATAGCTTCAAAATCATGTCTAGAAAAATGATAGTTTCATAGGTGGTACTTTTACTTTCATATTAAGCAAAAGAAAATGCGCAAAGTTATTACTTTTGATTTCTTTTCCAAAAAAAAAAGAATCCTTGTTGTTCTATTAAAGCGCATGTACTGAATGTTAAAGTGCACTCTCGCATATAGAAATGGGCTATAAGGTATGTTCATGCACAGGGTATGTCAAAGCGTGTTTATGCCATCACAATTCATTTCCATTCAACTTGGTGAATGGGAATGAGGCATGATACCATCCCCAAGGCTGCCTTAGATACTCTTCACCTGGAGTGTATATACACTACCTAAGGTAATTGACCACTGCTTAGGTACATTTGATCTACCATATAGGAAGGCTCTCCCTTATGGCACGCTGTCGAAGGGTTTACGAAAGCATAGTCGCGTCTTCAGAAGACCTTGATATATATCAAGATAAGAGATCAAACAGGTGACTAATCAAGATGAGAAAATAATGTCAAGACTCTGTTTTTATTTCTTTAAACTTATCAAGCTGTAGCTGTATGATCTTCAGATATACATCCCAATGCTTAGAATAAAGAAGGTGCTTTTGAACTGAAAGTAAAGTCTTCTGGGTACAACAATAGTTTCAGCAGGTCTATATTCAAAGATTCAGACTGCTTACAGTCTGTCTGCCCTTCCACAGTATTGTTTGCATATTTATCTTGTTGCTTAATATTGACACCATACTCTTGAAGTACTAATGTCAAGTCTTCAATTGTCAAAACAAAGTGCTTTTCCTTCCTCCTCTGTCACTCTGAATGCAGAGCTAGTACCCTTCTCTGACCAGTTGATCCAGCCATTGCCTTAGCACGGTATCGATGTGGTCGACGAAGGATGTTGACATGCCCATATGATAGAGTCCATAACAAGCTTTAGTTGCTGGCTAGATAGCTTGAAAAGAGCTCGGAAGCAGTGACTTGCAATTGCTCTCAGAAGAGAGAAAAACTTCAACCTGTGTTCAGGGTCCTTAACATTATTCTCATTTCTGACCCTTATAGCAGCAGTTGGAAGTATGTGTACCTGGAAATTTGAAAGCATTTCAAGTAGAAGGTTTAGACCGGTCTCTGCAACTAAGAAGTTCTTTTCAAAAGAATCATTGATTTCCTTGATTGACTGTCAAATAGAATTTTGGTTATTTGAAAGTGAATAATCTGTGTTAACACGAATTCCAGGAGACTATCGATGATTTTCAGTCGTAGTAGCATTGTATGTTGATCCATCTTTTGGACAAGAAGCGGCAGTAACAGCAGAAAATTCTAAGGCAAGAGACCGCAGAATTACAGAGGACTCTGCAGCTGAGAAGGGAGGTAGTAGGGCCTATCATTCCATTGCTCTCGCTATGATTCGATGTCCTTATTTTTCCCTCTCTCCACTCTCTCTGGACAAATAACGCGACAATTGTTGCCGGAGGCGTAGGCGCTTCCTTTGATATACAAAAAGCTCCTTTGGCGATGATGCCGCCGTTGTTGCCATGTATCTCACAGCAGTTTATAAGAGCCTGGTTTCCTCATCTTCTCGTCTTCGTTCTGTAGCATTACCATCGTCGTTCAAGAACTGCGAAACGCTCTGACTGTAAGCCCCTTCCCATCTATATACATGACTCCTAGTATTATCTCTCTTTCCCCTCCTTCATCGTTTTTTTTTCCGCCGAGTTTCCTCTTCCCCAGTTGCAGAGTCCCCTCGATTCGTCGTAATCCATCTCCGTTGTTTTTTTTCCTTTTCTTCTTATCTTTCTCCTTTTCTTGGCTTAATGCCCCTTTGATTAGCTTTCTCATCTTCGTTTTTGAAGCTTGCCTCCCTTTTCGGATTTCCCTCCTTTTTATTTAACCGGTAGCATTTACTATTTTATGTACATCATGGTACTTGGATCTATACAGTAGCACAGTACTCCCACCTTTGCTGTGCCCAATTATAGCTTTCACAATACGCCCCCGCTGCATCCAATGAGCTACCACAGAACGAAGGTCCTCCACTTCTTTAGAATAGTTGCCAAATTGCAATTCACCCTCACTTTCTCCGTTGCCTGAGAAGTCGAATCATGCTACCACTATGCGTATCCATCTTGGTGAAGTGGGCAAAACAAACACCAACAACAACAATGTGCACCAAAAAGAACCCACCTCACACACACAATCTCACCAATTGTATGTACTGATGATGCCTTCCATTTGATTTCAATGGCAAATACTCCAAAAAGGAGCACCTGAATTGTCGTCTCACTCGCATACCACAAAGGGCCATTGACACCATACTCCCATGTAACATTAGAGCTTTGCAAAATAGTAGCTGCCCAAGTCCACTGTGATACAATGACACTCACAATTAAGCCTGACTTGATGCTCCTACTAGTTGTATTGCACCATTCTGAGGTGTGCTAAACATCAAGCATGCTCTCACGTTTGGCAAACATATCTACCAATATACTTCGACTTGCATCTCTTGGAATTATTTTAGTACTTCCTCACAAAGCCCATATTCGGCATATCTTGAAATAAGTGTAGCCCATGAGATTGCATCTCGAGTTTCCAATCCATCAAAAACCTTGTTCTTCTCTGTCTTCAGCATAAAATGAAAGAGCAAACATAACAACTAAGCATGTACAAAGTATCAAATCACACACACAACTTTTGGGTGGTTTCACACCTCGAATGCGCAGCAATACGACATCCACCCCCTCTAATCCTGCGCATCCTCCGGATGGGCCAACTTACCCATGATCATTATCATCAAGATCCACAAACAAATCAATCTCTTCGTTTTGCATTTCCGGTAGATCAACAAGATTTTCAGCCATATCATCTGTCCCTTCCATTGGAGTTTCTTGACGTTGCTCTTCTCTCGAAAATTCTTCCAATGCATAATCCTCATCATCTCTTTTCTTGAAAATCTTGATTCTTTTTCCAGCAATTGGCACTCTAAGCACTGTCCCATCCAATTCTGTCAGCTCATATGTTGCATTATCAAAGACATGTCTGACTATGTACGGCCCAAACTATCTTTTCATCATCTTCCAAAAAATCTGCAATAACTTCCTCATTTTCCGCATGGTTCTAGTGTGGCTCTCATCCCAAAATAGTTTCTGCCCCTTTCGAAACAGCTGATAAAAACAATCTGCTATGTGTGCAAAATGAGGTATCCAAATCATATAAAACACACAAGCTCCAATGAATCTCTGTATCTCTGAAGTGATAGAACAATACTCCATAATCTTGCCTATTAAATCCACCTTCTTATCCACAGTCTTGTATTTCGTGTCAACCCTGGCTTCATTATGCCCTTCTGCATTACATAAACCTTGCTGTAAATCAGCAATTCTGCACTCCAATGGCTGAATATTCTCAGCCCTCTGCTCTATGGACTGCATAGAAACAGCCCCAAACTCTGAATGCTGAAATATTTCAGCAGTAAACTCTGTTGGCTGAAATTTTTCAGCCCTCTGTCTCTCTGAAAGCTGATCATAACTAGCTGGAAACTCTGTTTGCTGAATTTCTTCAGCACTCAACACTCTTTGCTGAGTTTCCTCAGCCTCTGACTCAATCTGTGACATAAAATCTGCAATTTCATGAAACATGTCCAGGGACTGCACTAATACATTACCATGACAATTCAGCATATCAGTTTTCAGCATATCTCCCATCTCTGTCATCATATCTGCACAAATCACACTGTCATACATACCATCTATGTGCTCATCATCCTCCAAAATTCCTGCATTTTTCAAAATTTTCTCCTTCCTGCATATATACTGCCTGGCAGCTCTAGACAATCTAGAAGTCTTCTGATAGCTCATCGAACTGTTTGCTGAAATCCCAACATAACTGGAGGAGAAAACACTGCTGCCAGGAGGCGAGAGCTCAAATCTCCTCTCCTCTGTACCACCGTCGTCTCGCGAAACGGCGGTACCTAATGAAAACCCGAATCCCTCACAGTGGGCAAGGGTGCATCTCTGAGAGTATCCCTGTTTCTAACATGGTTCACACATACAGTCATAAACTGAACTGCTCTCATACCATCTTTACTGCGAATCTGTGCATAAGCAGATCCATCATCCATGACCTTTGTCTCCATGCGCATCTCTGTAATGAATGGCTGTCCAAGAATTATGGGATACGAGCATGAATCCTGCACAAAGAAATGAAAATCCTCCTCTACATCACCAATAGAAACCCTGACACTAGGGCAAGCAGCATATAAATCACCTGCAGTGTTATTGGCGGCTCTCATACGCCACCCATGCTCTACATCCATAGGCCATCTGTTACTCTCATAAACTCCACGAACAATGAGATTAATCTCTGAACCATGATCAACCAATGCAACATAAGGCACCTGTTTTTCTCCAACTTTTACCATCGTCTCTGTAGTTGCCCTAGCCCAATGGCTCCGCGAAAAGTGACTACGCGGTATCAAAACAGGCTCATCAATTTCAGCATAATGCATAGGCTGAACCCTCTTCTCTACCTGCGGCAAAACAGAAGCATTATCAACCATAACCTCATCATCATCCTCATCCAACTCTCTAATCAAAACTCCCTGTGTATCAGTGGTTGACAATGCATGTCTTTTCCTCTTCAGGACCTCCTGAAACTGATCCTGAAATTCTCTTTTTGAGATGCCCAAAATCTCGGAAATAGTGAAAGTCACCTCACTGCCAAGTATCTTATCATTAAAGATTTTCTTCATATCTGTAGATGTCTCAATATCGGACATCAATCTGAATCCTGGCTGCTTTCTCTCTCTAGGCTCTTGCCTCTTTTCCCTCTTTTGAGCATCCTCCATCTGTCGATCTGGCCCTGGTCGTGAAGACGGTCCTGCAGTAGGTGGAGTAACAAACTCACCCCCTCTAGTCTTCTTAGCTGCACTTGGATTTTCTTCATCCCTCTTACGCTTCTCCTCAACAAATACATCTGCACCATGAGATTTAGCCAAATAAGCATAAATAGAATACCTGTCAACAGGCGAGTCCCATCCTGTCTCTGATCTGATGCTAGAGCCTGCGCTAGTCAAAACAGTTTGCTGAATTTTTCCCTTGTTTGCAGTCTCCATAGCATAAGTCCATAGTGCGGACTGAGTCTCCGATCCCTTCTCAATGTGTACTCCATATGCAGAAGCATCACCTCTAGCCGTCACATAAGAAGTACGCGCAGCCATGTCCTCCACTAACTTCTTCATTCCACCTTTACCAAAGTTGGTAGCAAGTGGAGCTCCTGTCTCAGTCAACCAAATCTTACCATCTTGCCCCCAATATACCAAATTCTGCCTCCTTGCATCTTGGAAAGAGTCACAATCCCTGCAATGCTGATGCTCCGTACTATCACACCAAATACATCTCCGATCTCTCCTAGGAGCACTAGGAGCACTCCTAGGTGCAATAGGAGCACTAGAGGAAGTAGCAGGCGCAGTTGAAGCAAACTGCTCCTTCAACTTACCCACCAACTCCGCTTTGACTGACTCAAGTGTCAAATCTGTGATTCCTTTGATTATGTCATCAAGAGAAGTAGGCACCGATGGAGCGGATGGTTTTGGAGCAGAAGGTGTAGGCATCGGTCGTGGAACAGGAGGAATAGGTGGAGTAGAAACAGTAGGCACTGGCATAGGCCAAGAAACTGGCTGAGGAGGAGAAGAAATAACAGGGATAGAAGTAGGCATAGGAACAGATGATGGTGTAGGTGTCATGGAACCATTCTGTAGGCGAGTCTTCCATATCCTTCTCTTGGTCAATGTCGAAACTGCATCCTGAGCATCCTGCCAATCAGTTTTAAGACCGATAGGCTTCGTGCGATCTTCAAGAAGCTCACCCAATTCTTCTTGAAGAGCAGGATCTGCAGCTTGCAAGAAAAGCTCAACTTTTTCAACCTCCAATGCTCTTTGTTCAATGACATCAAGCTGACTATACCTCTCTTCGAATTCTCGAATCAACTCCGAAGCAGCAAGACCTTTGTTTGGCATGTAGACCCACTCTCGGAATGACCGTCGAGTAGCCATACCAAAGTCCTCAAGGAAATATTCTTCTTTAAGAGCCTTCTTAAAATCTTGCCAATGTGTATTTTGAATAAACAAATCAGTCACTTTTGTTCTCAAAGCAGGTGTGACAAGACGAAGGAAGTACTTACTCATAAGTCCAGCAGGAACTCCAAAAACCCCCATCTTGATCTCATATGTCTTCAAATATGCTGAAACATTACGCCCGTCAAATAGCTTCTTCTCACTCTCAACTGCTTCAATAGCCTTAGTCGCGCTGTTTGCATTCTCCTGCTCCGAATAGAGTTGCCTTTGCTGAGACAACTGCTGTTGATGCAATTGTTGTTGCTGCTGCATATACATTTGTGTTTGCTGATTTTGGAGCTGCATATACATGGACATATTCTGCAAAATCTGTTTTAGATCCTCCGTTGAAGTACTGGACGCAGCAGTCATTGAGGGAGCTGAAGTAGAGGCAGCTGGAGTTGTTGAGGAAGCTGAAATAGAGGCTGAAGTGTCTCCCATCCTGAAATTTCTCCGACGCTTTCACGTCGGGTTCACCAAAGATGTCGAAGGGTTTACGAAAGCATAGTTGCGTCTTCAGAAGACCTTGATATATATCAAGATAAGAGATCAAACAGGTGACTAATCAAGATGAGAAAATAATGTCAAGACTCTGTTTTTATTTCTTTAAACTTATCAAGCTGTAGCTGTATGATCTTCAGATATACATCCCAATGCTTAGAATAAAGAAGGTGCTTTTGAACTGAAAGTAAAGTCTTCTGGGTACAACAATAGTTTCAACAGGTCTATATTCAAAGATTCAGACTGCTTACAGTCTGTCTGCCCTTCCACAGTATTGTTTGCATATTTATCTTGTTGCTTAATATTGACACCATACTCTTGAAGTACTAATGTCAAGTCTTCAATTGTCAAAACAAAGTGCTTTTCCTTCCTCCTCTGTCACTCTGAATGCAGAGCTAGTACCCTTCTCTGACCAGTTGATCCAGCCATTGCCTTAGCACGGTATCGATGTGGTCGATGAAGGATGTTGACATGCCCATATGATAGAGTCCATAACAAGCTTTAGTTGCTGGCTAGATAGCTTGAAAAGAGCTCGGAAGCAGTGACTTGCAATTGCTCTCAGAAGAGAGAAAAACTTCAACCTGTGTTCAGGGTCCTTAACATTATTCTCATTTCTGACCCTTATAGCAGCAGTTGGAAGTATGTGTACCTAGAAATTTGAAAGCATTTCAAGTAGAAGGTTTAGACCGGTCTCTGCAACTAAGAAGTTCTTTTCAAAAGAATCATTGATTTCCTTGATTGACTGTCAAATAGAATTTTGGTTATTTGAAAGTGAATAATCTGTGTTAACACGAATTCCAGGAGACTATCGATGATTTTCAGTCGTAGTAGCATTGTATGTTGATCCATCTTTTGGACAAGAAGCGGCAGTAACAGCAGAAAATTCTGAGGCAAGAGACCGCAGAATTACAGAGGACTCTGCAGCTGAGAAGGGAGGTAGCAGGGCCTATCATTCCATTGCTCTCGCTATGATTCGATGTCCTTATTTTTCCCTCTCTCCACTCTCTCTGGACAAATAACAGACGCGACAATTGTTGCCGGAGGCGCAGGCGCTTCCTTTGATATACAAAAAGCTCCTTTGGCGATGATGCCGCCGTTGTTGCCATGTATCTCACAGCAGTTTATAAGAGCCTGGTTTCCTCATCTTCTCGTCTTCGTTCTGTAGCATTACCATCGTCGTTCAAGAACTGCGAAACGTTCTGACTGTAAGCCCCTTCCCATCTATATACAGGACTCCTAGTATTATCTCTCTTTCCCCTCCTTCATCGTTTTTTTTTCCGTCGAGTTTCCTCTTCCCCAGTTGCAGAGTCCCCTCGATTCGTCGTAATCCGTCTCCGTTGTTTTTTTTCCTTTTCTTCTTATCTTTCTCCTTTTCTTGGCTTAATGCCCCTTTGATTAGCTTTCTCATCTTCGTTTTTGAAGCTTGCCTCCCTTTTCGGATTTCCCTCCTTTTTATTTAACCGGTAGCATTTACTATTTTATGTACATCATGGTACTTGGATCTATACAGTAGCACAGTACTCCCACCTTTGCTGTGCCCAATTATAGCTTTCACAATACGCCCCCGCTGCATCCAATGAGCTACCACAGAACGAAGGTCCTCCACTTCTTTAGAATAGTTGCCAAATTGCAATTCACCCTCACTTTCTCCGTTGCCTGAGAAGTCGAATCATGCTACCACTATGCGTATCCATCTTTGTGAAGTGGGCAAAACAAACACCAACAACAACAATGTGCACCAAAAAGAACCCACCTCACACACACAATCTCACCAATTGTATGTACTGATGATGCCTTCCATTTGATTTCAATGGCAAATACTCCAAAAAGGAGCACCTGAATTGTCGTCTCACTCGCATACCACAAAGGGCCATTGACACCATACTCCCATGTAACATTAGAGCTTTGCAAAATAGTAGCTGCCCAAGTCCACTGTGATACAATGACACTCACAATTAAGCCTGACTTGATGCTCCTACTAGTTGTATTGCACCATTCTGAGGTGTGCTAAACATCAAGCATGCTCTCACGTTTGGCAAACATATCTACCAATATACTTCGACTTGCATCTCTTGGAATTATTTTAGTACTTCCTCACAAAGCCCATATTCGGCATATCTTGAAATAAGTGTAGCCCATGAGATTGCATCTCGAGTTTCCAATCCATCAAAAACCTTGTTCTTCTCTGTCTTCAGCATAAAATGAAAGAGCAAACATAACAACTAAGCATGTACAAAGTATCAAATCACACGCACAACTTTTGGGTGGTTTCACACCTCGAATGCGCAGCAATACGACAACGCGAGAACCAGTGGGGCTTTGGGCCAAGATTATAATCTCGATCTTGGTGCTAAGATAGGGAAGGCAAGCTCTGGAGATGAATAGGGCAAGGGTGGCAACTTGATTTAGGAGTTGGTTCACTCCTCAGAGTAGTTGTAAATTTGATGATAATATGAACTCCTTATTTTTCAAAAAAGGATTACTTTAATGTTTGTAATTTAAAGGCATGCCAAAGAACCCATGCAATATTAATTATAGAAGTTGTTTTTATGTATTTGCATAGCATGAGTAGCATGTTTGCTTAAATAATTAAAATAAATTATGCCATGTCACTTATGGGAAGCCAATGGTGGATGGTTTTCATGATGAAACGGTCCTACGATTGGGTGGACCCGATTAATCGGGTGGCTTCTATGAATTAGAAAAAGGGCCCAAAAACATGACTTTTCCTAGGGTGAAGTCTTAGAACTAGCCAAGCACCATTTTAGGGGGCCGTGATGAGACTATGCCTTATGGGCAAGGCGGTTGATGCTTAGCTCTCCCTCATTTCTCACTCCCATTGAACCAAGCATGGTGCTTGCCCACCTTGAGTCTTTGATGGCTCGCAAAATGTGATTGTCTTAGCTCCATGCTAGATTGTTGATAGTGACCATAGTTGTGTCATTAGTAACCCATAGGTTGATCCTCCTACGATAAGGTCAGAGGCTTCACTTGTGAGATAAACCTAGGGAAAACCTAGCTACATTGATTAGTTTGGATGGTGGCAACTAGGATTGAGTCCCTAGATAACTATTGAAGTACCCTCCCTTTGATTTTGAGTCCGAGTACATATCATGTGGAAAACTTAATGGGTATGGAGGGCTATTCTTTATGAGTAAAGATGAAGACTGAGAATAAAGTATTATAAATTGAGAAAAATAGTAACTAGAAATAAGTCTATAATCATCATGAATCTACCTCTGCATATTCACTCTTATCAAGAGGCATGCATGGTTTGCATGCTTCATACTTATGGGGGGATACTCTTTGAGGGTTGTCATATTGAAAATATTAATGTTATAAGCTAATGTAAATAAGGGTTTTAAATAAATCCACTACTATTATGAAACTCTATACTGTCATATACTCACTAATGTCCCAAAACAAGGAGATTATGGACTGTTATGAAGCAATCTTGACTCATTGCTATATCTAAGGTAAAGGTTGAGATGTTGGGCTAATTAAGAAGTTTTTGCTTAGTCTTTGTCTTTTGCAAGGAATTTCATGGATTTATGGACTAAATAGGTCCATACTATTCTATGCATGTATCATAAAGGCATTGTTTGCCATGCTTATTCAAGCATACTTGTCTATCTACATTCAAGGTTGATCTTAGCCAAGTTTATGTGATTTTCAAAAGTAAAAAAAACTGATGTATATGAAAACATATATGTTGAATATGTATTGGTTGCAAGATTTTAATAGAATAGAAAGATGCTATAGTTAAGATTTGAATCTATATGTTTCCCTATATCCAATCTCTCAACTCTTCTCTTCTCTTCTTCCTACCTAAGAATCGATTTCTCCCAAGATGAACTTTCTCTATAAGAGACATGGTGTCTTCTAGCTATACCACCTAAAATAGCACATGTTGAGAAAGAAAGTTGCTAAATTGGGAGGAAGAATGGGAGTAAATACAAACCTATAGTTTGGTATTGGAAGAGAAGAGAAGAACAAAAGGATGCATAAGGTGTAAGGAGGAGTGAAAATGAGTGATTGAGGCATCCTTCATCATCCATGTACATGTAGATTTGTTTAGCACCCTTGTGCATCTAGAATAAAATTTTATCAGAGTTGCTTTTGTAGGAGAGATAGGATTATCTTAAAATTCTAACCCTAAGATTTTCTACTCGTGCTCTCATACAACTCAACATTCATTCTCTCAACCCCTCAAGACCACTTATCACCATTCTTGAGACTATTTCAAGTGCACATTTGATTCGACAAATCATCATCCTCTTGAGTCACATACTTGTGTCTTACCACTCGATCCATAAAGCTTGAGTCACCACACCACTCAAGTCATGCCACCTCTACCCATTAACTCCACCTAATATCAAGCTCTTGAGCACCCCTCTTGAGTAGACCTATCGCCATCCTCAATCAACTCATCTACTTGAGATATTAAACACTCAATTGTAACCCCCAAGCTCTTTGTTTCTCACGCCTTGAGTTAATCCTATTACCACCTTTGAGTGCAATTGTAATGCACCTACCTTGCTTTTAGATGTTATGTACTAATCAACGAAAATCTTAATGAAATTTGTCAAGGATGATCTATGCTTTTTTGCACATGAGTATGGTTCTGGAGTAATAATGTTTAGGAAACTTGAAGATCTTGGCTTGGTGGATTTTAAAAAGATTTTGATAGGGATTCATGATGGAAAATATGGAGATAAAATATTTGGATTTTTAATATTACTCAAGGTACCTAAGTTGAAGCGATATAATCTTAGAGCTTGTTTTCATGACTGTAACACTTTGAATGGATCTAAATTTTGAATTTTGGATAAAAAGATATGGTCTTTGAAGTTTTGTCTTGTGTGTAGGAATTTTCAAACATGTTCTACACAAGTGTTAAAGGGCCACATTTTCACTTTTTTAAAATCTCATTTCTGGAAAAAGTTGTGTACTTAGCTTAGTTTAAGCTCAAATTAGCTTTAAATATAATAGGGCTGCTAAGTGATCAAGAGTTTGTTTAAGCTCAAATTAGCTTTAAATATAATAGGGCTGCTAAGTGATCAAGAGTTTGTTTGAGGGCATAAAGTAGAAAGTAAATGGAGAAAAGAGAAAATTATCTCCCTCTCCACTCTAAGTAAACTACCTAAAAGAAGATATGGGAGGCCCATCTATGCCTATGCTTATATCCCAAAGAAAGAACGAGTAAAGATGGATCTAAAGGCTTCACAACATTTGTTCATTGGCTACAACTCATAGTTGATGGGCTATTGACTACATGATCCATTGGTGACTAAGGTGTTTACTCAGAAGCCTAGTGTGGATTTTAACAACAAAGATCAAACTCTAATCCCAATCTCTATATCCACATCTCAAGTAGCTAGATAGCCATGTGATTTACTCGAGGTTGTATTTTGGGTGATAGGTATGGAGATATTACACTTCTTTCTTGGCCATGTAATATGGTAGAGTGAGAGGGGGATTTTCCTTTCTTAATATAGTGGCATGTCCAAAGGCTATTGCTAGCTTTTGGGACAATTGTCTATAGAGATTGGATCTTGCCCCCAACAATGAATCAAAATTGGAAGGTGACAAATTTTGAAGATGCATAAGTTGTGGATGGTTTTGTTATTGGAGGTTGGTGCGCTCACTAATTTGGCTTCTTAGTACAAGGATCGATTTATAATTTGGTTGGCCTTCTTTCAAGGTTTATGAGGGAACCCAAGAAAACTCATTATCAAGTAGCTATGAGGACTTCGTGTTTCCTTAAGAGCACAAAGCATAGAGGTTTGTTATTTTGAGCAAGTATAGGTGATCCAAATTTTACGTTGTAAAAATGGCCCAATTTTGATGGGCGACAAGTGTCATCTAGAGCTGAATAACTATTGCTTGGAATCCTCTATTTCACACATGGACCAATAATGTAGAGACCCAACATCAGTACATCAAAGAGAAGATGTTGGATGATATAATCATAGTAGAGAATTGCAAGTTTGAAGACAATTTGGTAAAGATTTTCACCAAGGCTCTTCCTCAAGCTATACTACAATTGCATTCCCACTCCCTTAGTCTCATTATCCATCCCATTTCCAAGAGGAAATGTTAGAGGATCAACTCTTATTTGCATCATATCATGCAAACTCAAACAAGAGTTTGGCACAATTCTTTAGCATTTGTGTAGTTGGCTAGTTATAACAAGGTGGATAATTTGTGGTACATAGCATTTTTGTGATATTTGCTTATATTATTGTATTCAGATAGCACATTAGCCCATTTTATAGGTTTAAATTGGATGTAATTTTGTCATATTTATTATTTGCACATGCATGGAAAGTTTTTTTAGATAATCTATGAGAGATTTAGTCCATCAATGTGAGGTTCTTTGGGTGAGATACACATGAGCACACACATACACACACACACACACACACTCTCTCTCTCTCTCTCTCTCTCTCTCATAAATATATTTCTCTCATTATTTAGTATCAAGATTGATATTTAGACTCTCTCTCTCTCTCTCCCTCTCTCTCTCTCTCTGTGTGTCTTTGTCTCTATCTCTCTCTGTCTCTATCTCTCTCATGCATTCTATTTTTTTGACTAGCTTGTGCATTGTCTTTTGCATCACAATATTACTTTAACAAAATAGGCATTGTAAGGTGTCTTCCTAGGTACCAATACAACTCTATGGGAGTAGTTGTAGATCTATATGATAGTTGTAATTACCTCAATCTAAAGAGTTTGTGGAAACCCTTGTGCTAAAACATGGATTGTGCTATATCTAGCATGGTCCAACTCTATCGTTTTGCTACATAATTCCTTGACAACGTATCTATATTGGTGAACTTCATATGAATACCATGTTTTCTAAAGAAATCTACCAACATCTGAGTAAAAATCACCTCCAAGGTTGGAAAAAACACCTTCTAAAGGCATATTGTTTCACCACCAATTTCTTCCATTCCAAAAAGAAGCGAAAGCTTGTGATTTGGGATTTAAGAAGAAATCCTAAACATACCTTGAAAAGACCAAATAATCAACATCAAATAGATAAACTTGACCAATGGAGTGTGCATGGGGTGCTCTCAAATATGTATGGAGGCTAATAGGTAGACCAAAATTATGCTTGAACATAGGCACCCTATATTGCCTTTCCTTGAAAAAATTGGAGTAGGGTAGAAAAATTTGGTAAGCCCTCTACCAAAACATGATAGGTAACCAACCAGGAGAATATTGAGATGACCATAATCAACATGCCATAAAAACCCCCACTTTGAAAAAGGATGGGATGCCAAGGTAGTGAACTTGTTGAGACCACCCTCTTGCTAGTTGATCCAAAGAGTACCCCTTGATGAAGCATCTTCCACCCTAACCTCCTCTTGAGTGAAAACTCGTGTGCCAAGTTGAATGAGGCTATAAACAGATAGAAGTTTGAAGATCAAATTGATACATAAAGCACTTGGGGATCTTGATGATTTGAAAGAAGAAGAATGATAGCACATATCAAAAAAGCTTTATAGTATTGTCACCTATGGTGATTGATCCCCCTCTATCATGGAGACCCTAAATCCAATCATAAGTAAAGTCATATGACTCAATACACTACTATCCACAAGGAAATTCTTCTTTGATAAAGAAGTAAATTTAGTGTTTGTGAAAGTGCAAAAATGGAAAGGAAAGTGAATTCAGAGTGAATAGAGAAAGGGGAGATAGACAAACCATAGATATTTGAAGGAACAAACTGGGTTGGAATTAGTCAATCCCAACATGTAGCTCAGTGCATTGTTTAGAGTACTACTTAGAGGTAGGAGATGAAGATGATAAGGAGGAGGGTTGGCACAAAAAGTGAATAAATGGGCACATGGTGGAGTAGACATGCTATATAGCCTCGATAAGGTAGTTGACTTGCATAAATGCATGTCATACCAAATCAAAAATGATACTAGGCCAAGAACTAGTTGTCCTAGTTTACCTAAGTGACTAAAATGCCTACCCATAAGAGTGAAAATAGGCTATCCATAGATGCTACCTAAAAGAGGTAGGAAGGATTTGCCTAGGACAAATGAATTGATGGACAAGCACAATGTTAGAGCCGCTAATGTCATCACTTGATTTCAACTAGGCTCAAAGGAAATAGATGAAAATACATAACACACATGATTGCTAGCCCCCCCTCTCAAATCCTAGATGTGGTGAAAAGCTAAATGAGATGAAAATAAATTGAAGGGTGGTAAGAAGGTGCCACTTCTAAATGAAGATTGTCAATCCAGAATTCCAATCAAGGAGTAAAATATCCTCTTTAGATAAAAGCACAATTAAATGGAAGGCCACAATAGGCCAGTGGGAGTGGAAATGCCTCAAATCAATCACTTGAAGTGATGTCTAGTTGGGAATGGTTCAATCCTATTATAGATTAAGACAAGATAGTAAGGAGCTACTGAAGGCAACCTAACCTACCAAAAAGAGAAATATGGACTAAGGGCCATGGGATAGATATGTTACCAACAAGGGGATGGTGGCTTCATGATGAAGGAGAGGCCACTACATGAAAGAAAGTTCCAAAGTAGACTACAATCGTTAAATAAGCTATAAATCTCCATTGAAATAAGAAGGGATAGGGAATCTGATACAATCATATCTCCAAGTCCATCCCCCTATTTAAGGAATGGAAGGTAAAAGGGAACCACTAGACGAGATCATGGGGGAACAAGATAAACATGGGCTCTAAAAGCACTCAATAATGGGACATGGAAAACCTTATTATTTCTTCAAGAGTTTAACTTTTGGTTGACTATCTTTCGCCTAGTCACTAATAGATATGCTCAATGCTCCACCCTTATTATTTCTTCAAGAGTTTTGCTTTTGGTTTTGACTATCTTTCACATAGTCACTAATAGATATACTTTGCCCTACCCTCATAAGGTACCACCAATGATCCACATTGCTCTAAGTTGTAAGGCCCCCATTATGAGAAGAAGCCATGTGCGAGCATGAACATTGGGTGGGGTCCTGACTTGTATGTCAAATGAGGTCTATGTGAATCGATGTAAAAAAGGTGACCTTTGTGGATCTAGTCTTTGAATTAGATAGAGTAATTATGCTGGTAGCAACTTGAGGAATAATGCATTGAGTTGCGGGGTGCCAATAGTAAAGGGAATATTCCTTGGTTGACTAGGGAATAGTCATAGTATGGTCAGCAGACATGCTGACTAGACTACCTGCTCGAGCTATAAAAGGAAGACCTCTCTAAAGCTATTGTGAATCTACGCAGTCAAATTTCTTTCAGCTACCCTTAAAGCTCTTTGCCTATCATATGTTTGGATCACCATCTAAGCTTCACAATGGAAGGGCATTGGTGGATACAACCATCTTTGTATTAGTTTGTTTAAAATTAAAGCAGTCTCCATTCTTCTCATATTTGCTATGTGTTCTCTACTCCTTGCTCCAATTCTATCCACTGTGCCATGTAATTTCCACATGGTATCAGAGCTCAAGGGATTGTGAAGAGTGAAGAGTATTCGAGATGCAAGGGATTCAATAGTGAAGAGGAGAAATGTTGTTTGTTGCATCAAGTAGTGGTGCTAGCACATCAGGTGCTACTATTTCCGCACAGGCAATTCAAACACTAAGGATTTGTCCACCAACCTTTAGCAAAGGCAAGTTAGATGGTACAAACTACACTTTGTGGAAGTTTAAAATCACAACTATCCTTGATTCTTATGATTTTTGGAGATAGTACTAGGACTTGGACCTAGAACCATAACCTAGCCTCAACCCATCAAATTCAATTGTTATGATTCCTCTAAATGTAGATCTTCTACAAGCTTGGAAATGAAGGAATGTAGATGCACTATGTGCCTTAGTTACAATGTGTTATGATGACAATGTTTTGACCTTGATTCAACATACAATCGAGGCATCAAAGGCTTGGAACATAGCGAGGAGTTTGTAGATATGAAAAATAAAAAAATAATTAAAAATTTGGAGAATCAAGTAGCATCGGAGAAGTTTTTTGAAGGAGAGAGAGCTAAAACGTTCATCACTCGTATCAAAAATCTGTGTGACCAGATGGTTGGTGCTAAGATACAAAATACTAGTGATGAGGAGATAGCTCAGAGGTGTCTTCGGATTTGTCCCCTAAAGTTTGATGAATTGGTAACTGACCTAAACACTTAGGGGAGATCCCAAGCTTTGATATTTGAGGAATTTTGTGCACTACTAGTAGAGGAGAATTTAAGGCTTAAAGCTCGAGAAGGTAGTGGTAGTGGAGATATTGCATTCTTTGCCAATATAAAAGGCAAAGTTGGTTCCTCTACCAATGGTGACAAAAAGAAGAAGGGTGGTAAGAAAAAGTGTCAAGGAGAGTGCTTCTACTGCAAGAAGAAATGACATGCAATTACACATTGTCATGGTAAGAAAAAGTGTCAAGGAGAGTGCTTCTACTGCAAGAAAGGACATGCAATTACACATTGTCATGTCAAGAAAGAAAATGAAAAGAATGGTACCATGAAGACTAAAGGAAAGGAGACAATCAATATGACTGAAGTAGAGTTGGAGTTATTCATGCTGATCATTAAGTAAGTGTGTTCCTTGATGCAAGAAATATCTACCTCTAGCTCATAGATATTGAATAGTGGCACCTCCCAACAAGAAAGGTCTATATAGTTCTATGAAGCCTCAACAAGAATCCATCACTATGACCATTAGAAATGATGCAAAATGCCCTGCTAAGAGCACATGCACTATTTTCTTTATTATTGTAAGTGGTGAACTAAAAATCATTCAAATGCGTTGTATGTTCCAGAGATTAAAAGAAATTTGTTATCAGTTGCTTTTAAAACTGATCTTGGCCATGAGGTAAGACTTACTAAGGTAGGTGCAAAAATTATCAATAGTGCTGGCAAAGTTATCGAAAAATGAAAAAGAAGGAACAACCTATATGAGCTAAGTACTCTTATAACCACCATTGGTGTGGGCACAAGTAAACTTTGGCATTAAAGTTTTGGTCACATCGATTTTGCAGTATGAAAAGAGATGCATAAGCAAGGTATGGTTTCTCACCTGCGTGCAATAATTAAAATGAAGAAACCATGTGAAGCTTGTATGATGGGCAAGAATAGAGAAAGGAATTTCCACAATAAATCAAGAATAGAGCGAAGGCTCCTCTAGAGTTGGTGCATACTGACTTGTGCAGTAAAATTTCTACACAAGCCTTGGGAGATTTTATTTTATGTTGATCGTTGATGACTATAGTAGGAAGATGTTTGTGTACTTTCTTTGTGATAAGGCTCAAGATTTTGATAAGTTTAAAGAATAGATAAAACTTGTTGAGAATTAAGCAAGGCAAAGTGTGAAGGTGTTTAGAATAGATGGTGGGGGTGAGTTCAACTCAAATGAGTTTGAAGACTTTTTCAAGAGCAAAGGGATTAAGTGTCAATCAACAGCGCCTCATATACCTTAGCAGAATGGCATTGTTGAATGCCAAAATCACACCATTGTGGAAATGGCAAGGTGCATGCTTAAGGGCAAGGGATTACCTAACTAGTTTTGGGTAGAAGCTGTTAATACTATAGTCTACATTCTCAATTAGAGTTACACAAAGGCTCTTAAAGGAAAAACTCCTCATGAGGCATATTCTGGTAAGAAACCATTTGTCTCACACTTTAGAACTTTTGGATGTGAATATTATGCACATCTTCTAAAGGATAAGAGAAATAAGTTAAATCCAAAAGCACAAAAATGTATCTTTTTAGGTTATAGTGATGAGCAAAAGGCTTACAAATTATATGACAAGTGGCAAATAAGATCATAGTGAGCCATGGTGTGGTGTTCAAGGAGTAGCCACATATAGTGAAGGAGGAGAATAGAAGTTCTTCCACTTTATCATCTAGCAAAGAAGTAGTCCATTATGAACCTATCCCAAGAGCTGTCCCTACCCTGAAGGAGAAGGAAGCATCATCATCCCTTCCTAATTAATGGATACCGTCTAAAAAAGTATTTACTTCCCTAGGATCCTAACAATCAGAGCTGACAAGTCCTTTCCCTCTTGAGTGTTGCTCTTTACCACTTCTCATGCTACTACTAAAAGCTGTTATTCTCATTTTGATGAGGTGGCATTGTTATTTTAGCCCCTCACTTCCACCTCTCACTCTTGTACTCTTTCCTTCCTATTTGATCTAGCAGACATTGCATGGATGGTTTTGATATATGGTATTTCCACCATTTACCTGAAGAAAGAAAAGAAAAGAAAAAAAAAGATTCATGAGAGAAAAGAACTTCAGTCCCTATCGTGTAGGCCTACTCTTTGAGAAAATATGGAAACACCCTTGGGGAAAAAAAGAAAAAAAGGAAAAAAGACAAAATAAAAAAGAGAAATAAAAATTAAAAAAACCCATTATGGGAGAAAATGAAGAAATCTCCTGAATAACAGGCCGCCTCATTCCAAGAAAAGGTGGCAAATACCCTTGGGTGGGAAGCTGCCACTGAAAAAGGTGGCAATACCACAGTTGACTCCTAAGTTGCAATCTCCAGGATGCAGTTACGAAGTCACATTCCTTGGTGTGCTACATCTTGTGATTCGACAATTACATTTGATCGCTACAGCAAATGACCTCTCCTACATGCCATTCAAGTTCCTGATTTGTTGGCTGCCTCTTTGGGTATGCCTCTTCATTGGCCGATACTATTTGACATCATTGACAAGATGAAGCCGGTCTTCATTGAAAATTTATGAAGAGTGATGTGATCTTTCATCCTAACCAAATGGGGATGTAAGTATGGGCTACCCTCTGTATCTATCAACAGAGCGTGAGACAGATGGGGGGGTTGAGTGTGACTAGTTTTCCCTTCAATTAACTTTGAGAGGTGAGGATTGAGGGAGGTTACGACAATAGTGCTAGGTACATTTCCATTTTCCTATGCACACATAGGGTGGGTCTTTGTCATCACCACATGACACGTCACTCTGCTTTGTGCACTACATTGCAAGGCTCTAGCTTGCCTTCTCGCACCTATGCTAGATGTGTTTGGATGCACTAATGTACCATCAACTATGTACACTAGCCTACTCCCTTTGAACCATTTCTCTAATTGATTTCTCAACTGTGATGTGAGATATGGGTTCTCTTCCTTCCTCTCTAAGTGACATGAGTTGTGGGGTGAGAGATTGATCTATGATTCTCACTTGAGTGCTTGTTGAGGTGAGTGTTGTATTCTTTGTCATCAATAACTTAATGGCTCTTCATCAACAATGCTACCTCCCTGTGTGCTGCAACATGAGTGCTTGTTGAGGTGAGTGTTGTATTCTTTGTCATCAATAACTTAATGGCTCTTCATCAACAATGCTACCTCCCTGTGTGCTGCAACATGGTCCCTGCCATGTTGGATGCGTGTTGTGGCAAGTTGTGGTACCTTCTGCTGCAGAGATGACTCCGACACCTAGTGCATCGATGATGTTCCACCTTGACCATCTGAATAGGACAAGCGTTTCTAACCATACCTCTTGCCTTTATATATGTATATCATGTGTTAAGTGTGGGGTTTCAATTCATGGTCAAGTGCTAGGCCTTTGTTGATTAGACAAACCGATCCAGTAAGGTTTTAAGTGTGGGGACACCTCCCTATGTGTCTCATCTGCATACACTCATGAACATGCCATTATATGATCTTTAAACGATATAGTGTCTTCACTATGCCCTATTGGGGTCCCTTTCCCATGCACCCATTCTGTTCCACCCCATACTCGAGGCATTTTCTTGCCCGTTGATCCCTTTTTCTCATTTTATCATTCTTCTGTGAATGTATCCTATGTTCCCAAAAATTGAAATATGATCTTACAACCCTATTCATCCCTTTGAGCTTGGCACTTTTCCTTTTCATTGCCCTCTGTTTCATGCAACGGTTCCTTAGTTTTCACCATGAGAATGTACATTTCTCATGCAAAATTATAGTTTGACATTATAGCCCTAATCTTCCCTTCCATTAGACCTTTTTCCTTTTGACAATCCCTCATTCGGATGTGCAGATTATCTATTATTCAATTTTTCATATTTGTGGGCATTTTTTTTACATGTTCTTTCCTATTTTTCCATGTGAACATGCCTTCTTCTTGTCAGATTGGTGTGTTATTAGGATAGCCTTGAGCTGTGTATCCAACTGGATATTTTTACTTTTTTTCTCCTCTTCGTTCTAACACATGCATTTTGTGTTATTAATTTTTGGTTGTGTTTTCATACACATTTATGATTTTTTTCCATGTGAACGAATCGTCTTGCCACCGAAATCACTTTTTGACAACCCTTGTCAAACATTGCTCCTTTAACACTTTTCCTTTTTGTTGCACTCTGTTTCAAGTGATGGATCTTCTCAAATTAACTTTTGTTCCATTTTTCGTGTGTGTTTTTACAAATTTTTAATGTGAACACCGCTGTTTCTCATCGAACCCGTGTTTTGATTTGATAGCCATGTCTATCTTCTCCCCTCCAAATACTTTCTTTTCTTGCACTCCATTTCAAAAAAAATCTATTATTAAATTTTTATCTTGTTTTTGGGTGTAAGTTTTATGCTTTTTCCATGTGAAAGTATGTTTTTCATGTTGAACGTATTGTTAATGTTGTCCATTGTGTTCCCCCTATCATTTTGCCCACTTTTCCTTTTTGTCACACATCAATCTGGTGTTTGAATATTTTTGAATTAAATTTTATGTGAATTTATGGTCTTATTACCCTTACATGTCTGCATGATTGCCTAATTTTCACCTCAAAATGTGTGTTGTTAGTTCCAAGTCTTGTGGCCAATCTGCCTGTGCTCCTCCCCCTTCCATCCGCTCCTAACAATGCAAATTTTTTACCTTGCCCCACGCTTATGGACGAGAAGGGGGGTTTCAAATTCTTCCTTTATGTTTTTTATAAAAACAAAAGAAAAATTACCCTTCCCCCACCCATTCATGTCCCTTCTCTCTCTTTTTTCTTTCTTCTTCTTCTTCTCTCTCCTCCTCCTCCTCCTCCCCCCTTCTTTGCTCCTCCTCTTCTTCTCCTTGCTTCTCTACCCCCCAACCTCCCATCCTCCTCCCACCTCCCTAGCCTCCTCTTCCTCCCTCCTTGCCCTCTACCCTTCCTCCCTGCTTCTCCTCTCCCCCTACCCAACCCACCCCGCCTCTCCTATCCCCCCTACTACTTAGTGTTAGATTTCATGGAAGCAGGAAGGAGAGCAATACGGAGTGAAGCAACATGCTTACACTCTCTATTCTTCTTCTTATTCATTTAGCACACACATAGTGCATATACAACATAAGGTCATAAAGACCATTCACACTAGAAGTAACACTGACTTATTTAATACACCTAACTGATCTAGCCAGACTAGCTGTGTCCAGCTCATGTCCGTCAAACACACATGTACGAGCTTGATATTCTAACACTCCCCCTCAAGCTCAAGACATCATATGTACTCCAAGCAGTTGTCTACAACCACAAAACTTATCTTTACCCAAGGACTTGGTAAAGATATCCGCTACCTGTTCATTAGTCTTCACATGCATAAGATCAACTCGTCCTGCAAGAACCATCTCTCTGATGAAATGGTAGTGTACCTCAATGTGTTTCGTCCTGGCATGATAGACTGGATTCATAGCCAGGAGTACATTACTCAGATTGTCACATAGTAACTTCATTGGAGCATCTACCTGTATGTCCAAATCAGCCATAAGCTTGAGCAACCATGAAATCTCGCATGCTGCCAATGCATCACCCCTGTACTCTGCCTCAGTACTTGACAAAGCAACCGTAGGCTGCTTCTTGCTGCTCCAGCTAATCATGCCGCTACCAAATCCAAATGCATATCCACTTGTAGATCTATGATCATATGAGCAACTTTCCCAATCTGCATCCGCGTATCCAGTCAATATCAAGGGCTTATCTCTGACATAGAACAGCCCATACTCTACAGTGGACTTAACATATCTCATAATGCGTCTAACTGCATCCAAGTGCGGCTTTCTAGGCTTCTGCATAAACTAGCTTATGAGCCCTACAGCATAGCTCAAGTCAGGCCTAGTGATGGTCAAGTAAATCAAGCTGCCAACCATCTGCCTATACATTGTCACATCCTCTACTTCAGCCCCAGTGTTCAAGAGGTGTATCCAGCGGTTTGTATTCAGCCATGCCATACTTCTTCAGCATCTCTATGGCATAGTGCTTCTGCATCAGCCATAACCCATTGTCAGCTGGAATTACCTCAATGCCTAAGAAATACTTCAGTTCTCCCAGGTCTTTCATGTCAAATTCAGATTTCAGCATCTTCATTGCATGCTGTATGCCCAAGTCATCATCACCAGTGATTATCAAATCATCAACATATATGACTAGCACTACTAAACCACTGTCAATCTTCTTTGTAAATAGGCTATGATCAGCCCTACCAACAGCAAAACCCAATCTCTGCAAGTAGTTACTGATCCTAGCATGCCAAGCTCTCCGAGCTCGTTTTAGCCCGTATAATGCCTTTTTCAGCCTACATACATAATGCTGAAAATCAAGGTACACATACCCTTCCGGCTGAACCATATAGACATCCTCTGCTAGGTCACCGTTAAGAAATGCATTCTTAACATCCATCTGCTGCAATTTCTAGCCTTTAGCAGCAGCCAAGGCAATCACAGTGCGTATAGTTGCCATCTTGGCAACAGGGTTGAATGTTTCCTCATAATCAAGTCCATACTGTTGGGCATACCCCTTTGCAACCAGCCTGGCTTTGTATCTCTCCACACTACCATCTGACTTGCATTTGATTTTATAAACCCATTTGCAGCCAATGGTCTTTTTCCCTTCAGGCAGTGGTACTAAATCCCATGTTTTATTTTCAGCCAAGGCATTCATTTCTTCATCCATGGCTACACACCAATTCTCATCTTTCACTGCTTCAGCATATATACTTGGTTCTTTGACCTCCATCACTTTTGTCATGTATGCATAATGCTTTGCAGAGTAGCCACTTTATGTCAACCTGTCAACAGGGTATCTTACCCTCTGTGAGCGTCTAAGCTGTGGTGCACTACTCGATTCCCCTCTCTCGTGAGGCGGAATGTACCTGCTCTGCCTTGTGCCAGGCGTATAGACAGTCGGGATACCAAGTTTGCTGTCTAAAGTATCACTAGACTCATAGCTCGAAGTCATTCTGCCACGTGTCATCATACCAGATGCATCCTCAATAACTTTCTCTTTTCCTTTGCTGTCCAAGATATCATGTCTCCCCCTCACTGACACACCGGTGTCAGTGGACGGCGAGCTCCTCAATCTCCCTGTCCATGGGGATACTGTCTGACTACGAGATCCTGTCATAACAGTACTCTGCTGTAAATCAATTGTAGAGGCAATAGTGGAAGGAGTATCCGCTGGCACTGTAACTGGTGATACATACCAAGAACCCATCTCATCAAAGATAACATCCCTGCTTACCAAAGTCTCCCTGGTAGAGGGATCATAGCATTTGTATGCCTTCTTCTCCTGCGAATATCCAATGAAAACACACTTATGTGCTTTGGGATCCAACTTCTTCCTTTTCTCATCTGGAATATGCACATAAGCAAGACAGCCAAAGACTTTCATGTGACTTACATCCGGCTTATAGCCATACAACTTCTCAAACGGTGTCATATCATGAATGCCTGCAGTGGGAGTCCTGTTCAAAATGTATACTGCTGTCATAACAGCCTCTGCCCAATAGTAAAGTGGCATATGCTTTTCATTCATCATAGCCCTAGCAGCTTCCATCAGAATTCTATTCTTCCTTTCAGTTACTCCGTTTTGCTGCAGAGTGTAGCTGCAGGTGAGCTGTCTACGAATGCCATTTTCAGCCAAGAACCCATCAAATTCATTTGATACATACTCCCCACCACTATCAGATCTCAAGCAAGAGATATAGCATTCAAACTCTTTCTCAACCTGTGTTTTAAATTACTGAAAAACAGTAAAGACCTCATCTTTTGTTTTCAATATGTAAAGCCAGGTATATCGACTGTAGTCGTCAATGAAGGATACATAATATCTAGAACCTCCCATAGATACATTATGAGTTGGCCCCCAAACATCAGAATGCACTAACTGCAATGGATGTGTACTCTGTCATACATTCCTGATAAATGGAAATCGTGACTGCTTACCGAATTGGCAAGCCTCGCATACATGACCAATATCTGAATATTGGAACTTTGGTAACCCTATAACCAGCTGTTTCTTTTGCATAATTTGCAGCCTTTGCAAATTGACATGCCCCACTCTCTTGTGCCATATTTCCAAATCCCTAACAGTGCCAGAACCATGGGCAAACATAGCTGAATTCAGCTCTGGCAAAGAAGCATCAAGAGTAAACATTTTGCCATTCCTGTGACCACGAGCTATCAACTTGCAGCCATTTCCAAATTCTTCAATAAAGCAGCCATGTTTATTGAATCTAACCTGCAAGTTTTGCTCGTCATCTGACCAACAGATAACAAGTTCTTCGTAATTGAAGGGACATGCAATACATCATGCAAATTTTTCTTTCTGCCATTATGGACCACAAGAGGCACTTTGCCTTTATGCTCAATGCTATGCTGCGTGTCATCACCTGTGCATACATAGCCATGCTTTTCAGCCACCATATCCGTGAACCAATCACCGTGAGGGGTCATGTGATTCGACGCCCCTGAATCAATGTACCACACTGCATCATCAGATGATTTTTCAGCAACCTTATCTTTGACATACTGCATGGCAAACAGTCTATCACCAGAGTCATCTGCCTGACTGGACGTAGCATAATGTCCATGTTGCTTGCCCTTCTGATTTCCCTGCTTTTTCCAGTAATCCTTTGCAATATGCCCATACTTTCCGCAGTAATGACAATCCTTATCTTTATTTGGATTGTCTGACTGACGCTACTGCTGCCATGAGCCTCTGCCACCACGGGAGTTAGATCTCCCCCTGCCGCCGCGAAAGGTTCCACTACCTCTTGCATTTGATGACTGCTGATTGCTATTACTATAGGATGCATTCTGCTGGCCTCCTCTGCCAGATCCATAGCCTCTACCACGGTTACCACGACCACGCTGATTCGAATAAAAAACTGCATCCTTATTCTTTGAGCTGCTTGACCCTGTAGCTAAGCCAAGCTTCACCTCTTCATGAATCAATAATGCAACCAGCTCATTAAAATCAGGCATCTCAGCCCGCACAGATATTGAAGTGTCAAAAGACTTGTACTCCGGACCCAAGCCATTTAAGGTCACTGCAACGATATCCTCATCTTCTACCTGTGAGCCAACAGATGCCAGCTGATCTGCTATGGTCTTAACCTCTGTGACATAATCTTGTATGGATCTGTTCTTCCTCTCCATGTTATTGAATTTCTGCTTCAGTTGTATCTTCCTTGCACTTGTAGTTGTGCCATAGTATTTGACCAATATATTCCATGCATCTGTTGGGGATTTACAGTTCATGATCTGCATCACCATAGCATCTGAGATACATAATGACAACCAATGTAAAACTCTGCAAGCTCTTTCTGTCCAAGCTCGATGCGCTCGTCTTTGATCAGCTGTAAGATTCCTATCTGGAACTTCAGGTTCAGCCTCAACACCTGTCACTAAGTCCCAGTATCCTTTGCCTATTAGAAAGTTCTCCATGCGGAACTTCCATATTGCATAATTGTTGCTATCAAGCTTTTCTCCCACAATCTGGGTTACATTATCAGTTCTATCAGCATTTGCCATGTTGTAGACCTTGCCTGACTACCTGCAAACCAAGATCTTCTTAACGGTTCAACTTCAGCCCGGAACTGTTTATGACAGTTTCTGCAATCAATTGCAGTAAAAAAACAGGGTATTTCAGCCCACTAACAGTCCAAAACAGCTCACAACCAAGTGGCTTAACCTATGAGTAAAACAATCAGTGCAAATACTATGTATTCACTTTGGTTTGAACTCTTGCAATCTCACTGCCAGGGTACATATATGCCGTCTAAAAACTGTAATTCTGTGAGTGACCAGCAGTGATTTCAAGCCCAAAACTGAGTAGTATACATGTCATACATGTCCCAAACTTCCATAGATTGCTACTAGTACATGTGTCAAGCCATGCATAGGCATAGAACCTCAAAACAATATATAACCATCATATATGAATATTGTAAATAAGTTTCCAGATTTCAAACAGCCAATGCACTGGCAACAGGGATTAATTTCAGTCCCAAAAACCCATAAACCATTTGCATCACTTCCGTTTCCAATGCTCAAGCATTCAAAAGTCATAGACCAAGTCTTCAAGTACCTGTGGAACAAACCTAGCCAACTAGTTCTTCAGAAATAACCAATTTGTGCTTTATGTCTGCAATTTTTTTTTCAGTTTTCAGCCTATCACAGGCTCTCCGATCAGGCCATTTCAAGCTCCAAGTTTATGTCAAAATACCCAAGAAATATGACATGTCTTCTACCAAGCATCAAGTGCTACATCCAAGTTCAATGTACATGCCAAAGAGCATCCAAAAATGCAGACTTCCCAAGTGTATAATGTCACTGTAAGTTCAATGACAGTTCAGCCCTGTGTATTCAGATCTATACACCTCTATTACAGCTCCCACATGAGCTCCCACAAGAGCAATAGTAAGGTATACCCTTCAAGAACCTTCCTTGGTATGCATCCAAGCTCTATGCCACTTGACAAGTGCTATACTTCTTGAATCTTAGCCAATGAGAGCAGCCTGTTCATAGGCACAGTCCACACAGACTGTTTAGAGTACATTCAAATCAGATTTGCCCACTTGTTGATGCTCAATGAAGCTTTGGTGAATCTCCAGACAAGCCACACTCCTGGTGATGCTCAATAGAGCCTTGGTAAGCAGTCCATGTGCTGAATCTCAGCCATGGAGTTCAGCCTAAAAAGAGGTGCAAACACACTGGCTGGGCAGATTTGTGCTGCTGCACATCTTGCTCATTACTATGATAATGATGCACTCATTGGTGCTCAATCAGTCCTTGGAAGACTCCTCAGCAAGCCACTGTCAAGATTGTGGGAGAGAAGGAAGGAGTCTCGCTTGAAGCTTTCTTGCTTGCACAATGGGGGAAGACACACAAGGGTGGAGGCTGAAAACAGTTTTTCTCTTCTTAGTTGTGTAAGCCAAAAGAACTCAAGTACAAAGAAATAGAAGAACCCTAGATATGGGTCTCAAACCAAACTCAACTAACTAAGGTGGCATACTATCTGAGCCACGAACTAGAGTAGATAAGGATAGCTATCATGTAGCTATTATTCAGGGGCGGTGTACCAACCGCATCTGCAACTGACAAGTCGGTGACATAAATACACAACGGTCACCCTGGCGTATCACGAGTGGAGCTCGATATCTCAACACTCCCCTTCGAGCTCAATCCCAATTCCTGCACACCAAGCAGGTCTCTGAACTTGCGCAGCTTCTCTGCGCCCAATGCCTTCGTGAATATGTCAGCTACCTGATCCTCTGTGCTGACATAAACTAGATCAATAAGACCTAGTAAAACCCTCTCTCGCACATAGTGATAATGCACCTCAATGTGCTTTGTTCTAGCATGATAGACTGGGTTATTTGCCAAGTGTATACTACTCATGTTGTCACAATAAATGACAACTGGCCCATCTGTAGACTGATGCATATCATAAAGTAGCTTATGCAACCAAGCTACCTCACATGCAGCCATTGCTATACCCCTGTACTCAGCCTTTGTGCTCGACAAGGCAACTGTAGGCTGTTTCTTGCTGCTCCAAGTGACTGCAGCACTCCCAAAGGAGAACACATATCCACTGGTAGATCGTCTATCAGAAATACTACCAGCCCAATCAGCATCAGTGTATCCATGCAACTGTATCTGAACCCCAGTCTCATAAAATAGTCCATACTGCAATGTGGACTTCACATACCTGAGTATGCGTCTAGCCGCATCCAAATGTGGTTTCCTTGGAGCCTGCATAAACTGACTTACCAATCCAACAGCATAGCTCAAATCTGGCCTGGTAATAGTCATATAAATCAAACTTCCTACTATGCGCCTGTACATAGTAGGATCTTCTAGAAGCTCACCTGCATCTGTGCTCAGTTTCACATTCTGCTCCAAAGGAACTGAAATAGGCTTACAGCCTGTCATCCCATATTTGGACAGCATGTCCAAGCCATACTGCCTCTACAAGAGCTGTATCCCACTTGGTGATCTAATCACCTCAATGCCCAAGAAATAACGCAGCTCTCCCAAATCCTTCATCTCAAACTTCTGCTTCAATAGCATTTTCACATGAAGGATATCTTCATCACTGTCACCTGTCATAATCAAATCATCAACATAAATGACAAGTAGCATAATACCTTTCTCTGTTTTTCTCACATAAAGTGAGAAATCTGCCTTGGAAATCTGAAAGCCAATAGTGACAAGATACTGTCCTATCTTGTCGGACCATGCTCTAGGTGCTTGCTTCAAGCCATACAAGGCTTTCTTCAACCTGCAAACAAACTCAGGATGAACAGCATGCACATAACCTGGTGGCTGCTCCATATAGACCTCTTCTTGCAAATCACCATGCAATAAGGCATTCTTTACATCCATCTGATGTAAAGACCATCCCTTTGATGTAGCCATACCAATGACTGCTCTTACGGTTGCCATCCTTGCAACCGGACTGAATGTTTCTTCATAGTCAATGCCATATGTTTGTGCATACCCCTTGACTACTAATCTTGCCTTGTATCTGTTCACAGAACCATCTACATTGTGCTTCACCTTATAAACCCACTTACAGCCAATTGCATTCTTACCTTTAGGCAAAGGCACTAACTCCCACGTAGCATTTTCTTCCAAGGCATCCATTTCTTCATCCATGGCTTTCTCCCATTTTTCTTTTCCCATGGCTTCCTCAAAAGAAGTGGGTTCTGGTTCCTGTATTACTTTAACCATATATGCATAGTGAATGGCTGTAAATCCATCATATTTTAGCCTATCCACAGGATACCTAGCTCTCTAGACCTGCGCAAAGTAGGTTCACTCCCAGGTGCTCTCAAAACATCCCTGGTCTTCCTTACTCCAGGTGTAACAATAGAAGGAATACCCAACTCATCATCAATGCTCTGTTCTAAGCCACTGGATTCACCATCCACATAAGAGTGACCTGCATTCACATCAAACATGGGCTGATCAACCTTCTCTTTTCCTTTTCGTGATACCTGCATACCACTATCTGCATTACTTTGAGAAGATTCTCCTGATCTCAATCTGCCTGTCCATGGCGAAGAATGTGAACCACTACTAGAGGACGCTCCAGGTCCACTAATATTTTGTGACTGCTGCTGTGAATTTTGTGCAGCATTACCATTTTGTGCATCTACATCATCAATCACATTTACTGGTTTATACCAGCTACTCATCTCATCAAAAACAACATCTCTGCTCACTGTAAACTTACGAGTAGAAGGGTTATAGCATCTATACCCTTTTTGCTGCAGAGAGTAACCAATAAAGATGCACTTCTCAGCTTTTGGATCCAACTTGGATCTCAACTCATATGGCACATGTACATAGGCAATGCAACAAAAAATTTTCAAATGAGAAATATCTGGTTTCCTACCAGTATACCTCTCCTCTGGAGTCATTCCATGTATTGCTGCAGTGGGAGTCCTGTTCATTATGTAGACTGCTGTAGCAACTGCTTCAGCCCAATAAAAATCTGGCAAGTCTTTTTCATTGAGCATGGCACGAGATACCTCTCCAATATGCCTGTTTTTTCTTTCTGCAATTCCATTTTGTTGTGGGGTATAACTGCATGAATATTGCTGCTTTATGCCATGCTTCTGCAAGAACTTTGCAAACTCATTTGAGAGGTACTCTCCCCCTCCATCTGACCTTAGGCATTTTATTTGCAGACCTGTTTCTTTTTCAGCCATAGCTTTAAGGGTTTTGAAATGCCCCCCCTCATAAAACACACACTCTTGTAGACCCTCCATTATACACCGTATTCCCCCTCCCCCGTAGTAGAAACCCCATGCATATTTTTAAACTAGCCTCTCTTAGGCCCTGATTTCTAGCATGGGCATGATGCAAACCACTATCTACATGCCCTATGCTAACTGTGGTTTGCATGTGAATCTTTTCGTGCGTGTGTATGGAGTTTTCTAGCTACTTTTCATGTGCAAGAACACTCGTGTCATCTTGACTGTGTCATGGAGTTCGTAGAGTTGATATTCACGCACAGTGTACTGGGTTTAGGTACACACCCACAATGAATATACACGTCTTTTTAAATACTACTAAAATATTTGCTAAAAATCCTTTTAGAAAAAACAAAAACCCTTAAAATTTTGTAAAAAAGTTAAGGGTGACATTGGATAGGCTGCAATTTCCTTTTGGCAGCAATTTTGTTATGCATGATGTACATCATGTCCCTGCATCGACACACCGTCTCATGTCCGTTGTGGACAGCTTGATGACGCATGATATCATGTATCTTTTGGAGACTCTGCATGGAAGATTACTCATTGTAGGCTTGTGCTTGTAAGAGGTGCCAAGGCTAGCAACCCCTATCCCTTAGTTGTTTTTGGATCTACAGTTGATCATGCTTTGTCTATGGTGTCTTTACCTCATGTATCTCTTTGGCATGCGTGTTTGGGGGACATGTCCATTAAGGGAATGAAAATGCTTTCTGGTTTGCAGTACTTACTACCCCTTGACTAATCTCATTTTGATTCTTGTGATCATTGTCTTTATGGGGGCAAGCAGACTAGGTCTATGCATAAGAAGTCTGGTATGTCACGCATGAGTGAGCCCTTGGCTTTAGTTCATTTTGATGTCTGTGGGCCCATTCCTTGTCAGTCTATGGGTGGTGCAAAGTATTTTGTTACTTTCAAAGATGATTTTTCACATAAAGTATGGGCTTATCCCATAAAGCAGAAGTCTGATGGCCATGCATGCCTACCCCAACACTTTTGGGTTGAGGTAGTTAACAATTGTCGTGCATATCATTAATAGATTTCCCTATAGTGCCATTGATTTCCAAGTTGCAGAGGAGGTATGGATAGGAAAGCCTCCCTTTTATGCACATTTATGTGTCTTTGGATGTGAGGTATTTTGCCATGTGCCCAAGGACAAGTGTCATAAGATGGATCCTAAGAGTGTTAAATGCATTTTCCTTGGCTATGAGATGTAGGAGAGATGGCTTACCTGTTGAGATATCGAGCTCCACTCGTGATACACCAGGGTGACCGTTGTGTATTTATGTCACCGACTTGTCAGTTGTGCAGACGCGGTTGGTACACCGCCCATGAATAATAGCTACATGACAGCTATCCTTATCTACTCTAGTTCGTGGCTCAGTTAGTATGCCACCTTAGTTAGTTGAGTTTGGTTTGAGACTCATATATAGGGTTCTTCTATTTCTTTGTACTAGAGTTCTTTTTGGCTTACATAACTAAGAAGAGGAAAACTGTTTTTAGCCTCCACCTCTGTGTGTATTCCCCCATTGTGCAAGCAAGAAAGCTACAAGTGAGACTCCTTCCTTCTCTCCCACAATCTTGACATGGTATCAGAGCCTTGTTCGTGGTAAGGAGATCAAGAAAGCAAGCCAAGCTCACGGTGTTCTGGTAAGAGGAGCAGTGTTGCTTTCATTTTCTGTTTTGGGAGCAGATCTCTGCAGGTAGCATAGCTGGAAAGTGCAGGAGTGCATTGTCTTAGGTTGAGACGCCCTTCGCGGTGAAGCAAGAGGGCAGTATATGCTGCGGGAACGGGCTTTAGCCCTTGGCGACCTTGTTTTTTTGATTTGAGGCCATTTCGGGGCCTGTTTTGGAGGCGGAAGTTTTCTGCACGCACTCAGGAAAAGGCCCAGTCTTATGCTGTGCAGCCACTGTTCTACAGGTCGGTGAATAGTTACTGTAAAAATTGCATCGTATGCTTGTGCGCAGAGACATTGGGAGTTACAGAATCATCCCTGTTGCCTGTTGATGCAAAATCGTCACTAGGAAGTGACTGTGTGGTCAAATACCACTTTCGCCAGTTTTGTAGATTTTCCCTTGTGAGGGTGAAGCTATGGTTTTTGCAGTGACAGAATTTTTTGCAGTCTTCTGTAATGGCATCTGATTCTCTCTCACAGATTGTCACTGAAAAGCTTGACAAGAATAACTTCCAAGCATGGAAGTTTAGAATGACGAATTTCCTTATGGGAAAAGGATATTGGGAATTTGTTGCAGGAAATGAAGAAGAACCAGTTCTTCATGATGTTCCCAATCAACAGCAAATGCAGGCATTTAAAGCATGGCATGAGAGAGCCATGAAAGTTATGTATTGACTGTCTATCAGCATTTCAGACTCTATGATCATGCATATTCAGGATGCAAGTACGCCAAAGGAGGCATGGGATACTTTGTCAAAAATGTGTAGCACGCAAGCCAGGAAAATGCAGCTCAAGCAAGAGTTACACAATGTGGAAAGAGAAAATATGAGCATCAACGACTACCACATGAAGGTGAAGAAGATTGCAGATGCACTTGCTTCCATTGGGTCACCAGTGGAAGATGATGATTTAGTTTCTGTGACCTTGAATGGTCTAGGAAAGGATTATGCACAGTTTCGGACATCCATTTCAGTTCGTGAAAGATTTCCTGATTTTGAGGAGTTGATTGCTCTTCTAATTTCTGAGGAACAGAGAAATGGTGGTGCATCTTCTTCAGGAGAAACTTCAAAAGAAGCTGTCTTCTACTCAAATCTGGAAGAGGTAGAGGCAGAGGTAGAGGAGGCCGATATGGAGGCCGTGGTAGAAATCAGAATATGCAGCAAACTCAAGAAAACCAGTCCTATGGAGGAGGACGTGGTAACTCTAGAGGCAGGGGGAGCCAAAGAGGTCGTGGTGGATGGCAAAGAGGCCAAAATGCAAACAGTAATGTTGAATGCTACTACTGTGGTAAAATGGGTCATATGGCTAAAGACTGCTATAAAAAGTAGAATGACATCATGAATGGAAAACTGCAACAAGGGAATTATGCATCTTCTAGTAGACAGGGTGATGAGAGAAATGAGCACTTGTTTATGGTGCAGCACATGAACAATTCTGTGACAAGTGCAGAAGAAAGCAATGATGTATGGTATGTTGACTCAGGTGCATCAAACCACATGACAGGTCATGCAGAATGGATGGAGGATGTAAGAAAAATGGAAAAACCAAGATTTGTGGAGACTGGTGATGATACTGCACATCCTATTGTGTAGATTGGAAAAATTCCTTTGTCTATGCAGGATGGGAAAAAGAAATACCTCTCCGATGTATTTCATGTCCCGAATATCACCAAGAATCTGGTTTCTGTTGGTCAAATGGTTGAGCAGGGCTTGCAGGTCAGATTTAATCCTCATGGATGCTTTGTTGAGGATATGAAAAATAAAGGTCGCTTGATAGCAAAAGGAAAGAAGAAGGGCAGAATGTTTACATTGGATGTAGACATGTCTGAATTGAGTGCAGCAATGTTTGCATATGGGACCGGTGTAGTTGTAGATATTGATATCTGGCATAAACGCATTGGTCATGTTAATGTACAGTGACTTAAATCAATGCAGGCCCAAAATATTGTTGCAGGTTTGCCGAAATTCAAGGTTGCAGAAATGCATAAGGTATGTGAAGCCTGTCAGTTTGGAAAACAGGCAAGGAAACCATTTTCTAGACATGTTCAAGAGAGTAAGAAGCCATTGGAATTAATCCACTCTGATGTGTGGACAACTAAAGTTGCATCTCTTGGAGGCTGTCATTATTTTGTCAGTTTTATTGATGACTATAGCAGAAAAGTTTGGGTGTATTTTATGAAAAAGAAAAGTGAAGTTTTTGGGCATTTCAAAACTCTTAAAGCGATGGTTGAAAAAGAAACAGGCCTGCAGATAAAATGCCTAAGGTCAGATGGAGGGGGAGAGTACCTCTCAAATGAGTTTGCAAGGTTCCTGCAGGAGCATGGCATAAAGCAGCAATATTCATGCAGTCATACCCCACAACAAAATGGAATTGCAGAAAGGAAAAACAGGCATATTGGAGAGGTATCTCGTGCCATGCTCAATGAAAAAGACTTGCCAGATTTTTATTGGGCTGAAGCAGTTGCTACAGCAGTCTACATAATGAATAGGACTCCCACTGCAGCAATACATGGAATGACTCCAGAGGAGAGGTATACTGGTAGGAAACCAGATATTTCTCATTTGAAAATTTTTGGTTGCATTGCCTATGTACATGTGCCAGATGAGTTGAGATCCAAGTTGGATCCAAAAGCTGAGAAGTGCATCTTTATTGGTTACTCTCTGCAGCAAAAAGGGTATAGATGCTATAACCCTTCTACTCATAAGTTTACAGTGAGCAGAGATGTTTTTTTTGATGAGATGAGTAGCTGGTATAAACCAGTAAATGTGATTGATGATGTAGATGCACAAAATGGTAATGCTGCACAGAATTCACAGCAGCAGTCACAAAATATTAGTGGACATGGAGCGTCCTCTAGCAGTGGTTCACATTCTTCGCCATGGACAGGCAGATTGAGATCAGGAGAATCTTCTCAAAGTAATGCAGATAGTGGTATGCAGGTATCACGAAAAGGAAAAGAGAAGGTTGATCAGCCCATGTTTGATGTGAATGCAGGTCACTCTTCTGTGGATGGTGAATCCAGTGGCTCAGAACAGAGCATTGATGATGAGTTGGGTATTCCTTCTATTGTTAACCCTGGAGTAAGGAAGACCAGGGATGTTTTGAGAGCACCTGGGAGTGAACCTACTTTGCGCAGGTCTACGAGAGCTAGGTATCATGTGGATAGGCTGAAATATGATGGATTTACAGCCATTCACTATGCATATATGGTCAAAGTGATACAGGAACCAGAACCCACTTCTTTTGAGCAAGCCATGGGAAAAGAAAAATGGGAGAAAGCCATGGATGAAGAAATGGATGCCTTGGAAGCAAATGCTACATGGGAATTGGTACCTTTGCCTAAAGGTAAAAATGCAATTGGCTGTAAGTGGGTTTATAAGGTGAAGCACAATGCAGATGGTTCTGTGAACAGATACAAGGCAAGATTAGTAGTCAAGGGGTATGCACAAACATATGGCATTGACTATGAAGAAACATTCAGTCCGGTTGCAAGGATGGCAACCGTAAGAGTAGTCATTGCTATGGCTGCATTAAAGGGATGGTCTTTACATCAGATGGATGTAAAGAATGCCTTATTGCATGGTGATTTGCAAGAAGAGGTATATATGGAGCAGTCACCAGGTTATGCGCATGCTGTTCATCCTGAGTTTGTTTGCAGGTTGAAGAAAGCCTTGTATGGCTTGAAGCAAGCACCTAGAGCATGGTCTGACAAGATAGGACAGTATCTTGTCACTATTGGCTTTCAGATTTCCAAGGCAGATTTCTCACTTTATGTGGGAAAAATAGAGAAAGGTATTATGCTACTTGTCATTTATGTTGATGATTTGATTATGACACGTGACAGTGATGAAGATATCCTTCATGTAAAAATGCTATTGAAGCAGAAGTTTGAGATGAAGGATTTGGGAGAGCTGCGTTATTTCTTGGGCATTGAGGTGATTAGATCACCAAGTGGGATACAGCTCTTGCAGAGCCAGTATAGATTGGACATGCTGTCCAAATATGGAATGATAGGCTGTAAGCCTATTTCAGTTTCTTTGGAGCAGAATGTGAAGCTGAGCACAGATGCAGGTGGGCTTCTAGAAGACCCTACTATGTACAGACGCATAGTAGGAAGTTTGATTTATATGACTATTACCAGGCCAGATTTGAGCTATGCTGTTGGATTGGTAAGTCAGTTTATGTAGGCTCCAAGGAAACCACATTTGGATGCGGCTAGACGCGTACTCAGGTATGTGAAGTCCACATTGCAGTATGGACTATTTTATGAGACTGGGGTTCAGATACAGTTGCATGGATACACTGATGCTAATTGGGCTGGTAGTATTTCTGATAGACGATCTACCAGTGGATATGTGTTCTCTTTTGGGAGTGCTGCAGTCACTTGGAGCAGCAAGAAACAGCCTACAGTTGCCTTGTCGAGCACAGAGGCTGAGTACAGGGGTGCAGCAATGGCTGCATGTGAGGTAGCTTGGTTGCATAAGCTACTTTATGATATGCATCAGTCTATAGATGGACCAGTTGTCATTTATTGTGACAACATGAGTAGTATACACTTGGCAAATAACCCAGTCTATCATGCTAGAACAAAGCACATTGAGGTGCATTATCACTATGTGCGAGAGAGGGTTTTACTAGGTCTTATTGATCTAGTTTATATCAGCACAGAGGATCAGGTAGCTGACATATTCACGAAGGCATTGGGCGCAGAGAAGCTGCACAAGTTCAGAGACCTGCTTGGTGTGCAGGAATTGGGATTGAGCTCGAGGGGGAGTGTTGAGATATCGAGCTCCACTCGTGATACGCCAGGGTGACCGTTGTGTATTTATGTCACCGACTTGTCAGTTGTGCAGATGCGGTTGGTACACCGCCCATGAATAATAGCTACATGACAACTATCCTTATCTACTCTAGTTCGTGGCTCAGTTAGTATGCCACCTTAGTTAGTTGAGTTTGGTTTGAGACTCATATATAGGGTTCTTCTATTTCTTTGTACTAGAGTTCTTTTTGGCTTACATAACTAAGAAGAGGAAAATTGTTTTTAGCCTCCACCTCTGTGTGTATTCCCCCATTGTGCAAGCAAGAAAGCTACAAGTGAGACTCCTTCCTTCTCTCCCACAATCTTGACATTACTATCTATGGGATCCTCATGCATGGAAAGTCATCCGTAGCCATGATGTAGTATTTCATGAAGACAAGATGCATAGGTAGCCTGAGAAGATAGTGGAGATACGCAGTGTTATATTTCAAGAGGAGCCATGAGCTCCTGTACAACTAGTTGGACAGCCTATAGCAACAATAGGTACCCATGGCCAGGGTGTTGGACAAAATGTTGGGTAGGCAGCAGAGCCTATAGTGTGGCATTCTACTAAAGATAGATGCCCCCTGATAGATTTTCACCCTCGATGCATTATGTCTTGGTTACAGATGCATGAGAGCCTTTCACTTATGATGAGGCTATTTGTAGGGGGTGATAGTCACTCCTGGGGGAGGGCTATGCAGTCTGAGATAGACTCCTTGCATAAGAATGAGACTTGGTATTTGGTTTCCTTGCCTAGTGGCAAGAAGGCTCTGCCATGCAAATGGATGTACAAGTTGAAGAGTACCCACCCCTGGATACCGCAAGCTGGCTTATAAGGCAAGACTTGTTGCTAAGGGTTTTAAACAGGAGCATGGAGTTGACTTTAATGAAGTATTTTCTCCAGTGGTTAAGCTGACCACCCTCCGCTTGGTTTTGGCCTTAGCCGTGCACCTTGAATTGGACTTGTATCAGATGGATTTCAAGACAACATTTTTACATGGGGATTTGCATGATGAGATTTACATGGAGTAGCCTAAGGGCTTTGCAGAGCCTGGTAGGGAACACCTAGTATGCAGGTTGAAGAAAAGTATTTATGGCTTGAAGCAGGCACCTAGGGAAGGGTACCATAAGTTTGATGCTTTTATGTAGTCACATGGCTATAGCCGTAGTGCTATGGACTTGTGCTTGTACACGAAGAAAACCCGTGATCGATCTTTGCTTATTTTGGTACTCTGTGTGGATGATATGTTATTAGCACGGAAAGCTAATGATGAGCTAGATGCTCTTAAGGCTCGGCTCAAGAAGAGCTTTGAGATGAAGGATCTGGGATATGCCTCTCACATACTTGATATGCACATTAGACACGACAGACATTAGGGACTCCTCTACTTGTCACAGAGGGAGTACATTCATAAAGTCCTTGAGCGCTTCTGCATGCAGAACGTGAAACCTATTGGCTATCCATTGTCTTCTTATGTGAAGGTATCATAGGCCAATCATTCATAGACAGATGAGTAGAGGGCCGAGATTGCTAAGATTCCCTATGCATCCATAGTGGGCAGTCTTATGTATGCCATGATAGCCACTAGTCCAAATATTGCATTTGCAGTTGGTGTTGTGGCACGCTATATGGCTACACCTGGCAAGAAGCATTTGGATGCCATGAAGGGTATCATGAGGTACTTGAAGGACAGTGCAGATATGTGCAAATACTACAACAGCCATGATATAGGAGTCATGAGGTACACTAACTTTGATTATGCATGACATGCAGATAGTAGGAAGTCCACTTCTGGCTATGTGTTCACCTATGCTGGAGATGCTATCTCTTGGATGTCTAGGGTGCAAAAGTGTATGGCTCTTTCCACCACTGAGGCCGGGTATGTTGTAGCCACTGAGGTTTGCAAGGAGGACATATGGTTAGGTTGTTTGGTTCATGACCTTTGTATTGATGCTATCCCTACACTGCATTCAAATTCTATGAGTGCTATTTAGTTAGCTGATCTTCCATGCAAAGACGAAACACATTGACGTGAGGTATCACTTCATATGTGGGGTCATTGATGACAAGTTTGTTGACCTTGTCAAGATCTCAACTAACAAGAATCCTACAAATCTACTCACCAAAATCCTCTCTATGGAGTGCTTTGCCTTCCTCAGGAGATTGATGGGTGTGGGATGAGATGACGCCTTTCCCCATCCTGTTCTCATCCTGTTGTACATATATACATGTTGTACTGTCTTTTCTTTTTCTTTTTCACTCCTCACTAGGCCAAATTTGCCTTTAAGTGGGAGGTTATTGGGGGTAAAAGTGCATTTGCCTAGCCGCCCATGTATTACTATACTAACAGTATCCGTGCCCATGCCTGCACACTACAAGCAGCGGATGCCCATCACTGTCACTTTATTCTTTATTCTTTTAGTGACAGATGAATCAAGGGAAGGTCGGTCACACATTGTGACTATTGGAGTTCCCACATTGTCTGCCATAGCTCTTTCGTGCAAGCTTCGATTATTCTCACCTTTCAATTATTTGATACTCAAATGTGTAAAAAGGAGAGAGTTGAGTGCATTGTGACCCAAGGAGAATAGGGCATCAGCCTTAGGTCTAGTCTTGGTACCCAAGACCTACCAAGATCCTACGAGGTGATACTAAATATTTCTTTTGCTGCTCACTTGTATTTTTTCTCCAACCATTCTTATTTTCCTTTGTGGCTGGATACTATCCCTAGGAAGACAAGATATCAGCCCAAGTCATCCTGACTCATCCCCATGAATCTAGCATGCTTTCACAAGGCTATAAACATCAGCTCTTCTTATTTTTCTCTTAATATTCTTGTTTGAGGGATTAGAATCCCTTTTTATACATATTTGTATTGGATGTATTTCAGACACATTTAACATTTTCTTGTTTTATTCACAAATCTTTTCCAATCGCCTCACAACTAACAAGAATTTCCAGAACTAGCTTCCTAGCATACTAGGAGGTCAATGCCACTAAAACTACCTCTAAGATAGATCTTTGTATGCCTGACAATGCCTTTGCAAGAGGCCTTAAGCCTCCCTAGACATACCTAACCTAAGCTTGGGACTTCATACCTTGACTGTTAATTACCCACAAAAAAAATAATATCCCCAAATACACATACACCTTAAATTTAAGGGGAAATAACTAAAAAAGGAAGGATAGCACCACAAGAAGCTTCCATGCAATAATTTTCTCCCTCCATGTGCTCCTTCAAACTTGTTTGGTGCAACATTAAAACAAAGAACCATCAAATGCACCTATACCAACCGAGCACATGGCCCCTTAGCCTAACAAAGTAAATAATTGCACTACAAAGGAAGTGGCCCTCTCTTGGCCTAAAGTAATAAATCAATACAACTTATACTACATCTCCCCTTGGAATGGTACTTGACATGCAACAAGATGCTCCATTCCAAAGAGAAAATAGTACTCCTAGCCCTAAACTAGATGCACCAAATTATGACCCATATCTCCTACATGTACAATAGGAGGTATATTCATAACAAGTCATCTAATGAGCCTATGGATCCAAGATAATAATAGTAAATGGGCCTCTACTACTTTTTTCATTACCCAAACTAGCCACTGCCTACCATATAAAGCATATTCAGATAAGAATCCCCATAATCGAGGAGGTCCCATTGCTTTATCAAGAGATATAACAGAGCTAAGACCACAATTAAAAAATAGGTCTTCTTCATAAGCATAAGTCACTAATGAATCTGCAAATTGGTTCCAATGTCGTAGAACCCACTGAAGATACACTCTTTCAAACTTGACAATCAGGTCTATAGCGGTACAATAATACATACGAAGGATGGTATTATGTATCATGTATATCCCATTTAGTTGATTTAATATCAACTAAGAATCCCCCTTTACTAATAATTGGTGAATATGTCCTCTCTTAGCAACATTCAATCACATTATCAGGGTTTTATATTGTGCCATATGGTTAGTGAATCCTACACCAAGGTAGGTAGCTAATTTAATCGTAACTGTACACTAGGGATCTCTAATGACTACCCTGATGCTCGCTTTTTTATTGAAACCCTTGGATACTCCATAAAAATATGATGTATAGGTCCATAAAGGATTTACATAGCCAATCATTATCAATACCTCTATTTGTAACTATGATAATGAAGCTCAGTATATTTAGAGGGTGAACCAAAGGCTCCATCCGACCTTATTCATTAAAACCTACAAGGATACTTGTTAGGATACTCGACCAGTTATGGTAAAAGATCTTAATTTCCCAAATAAACATCCCATTTTCTTTCTCGATCACCTTATATCCATTGCTCCACCAAACCAACCTTTCCTCATAGGTATGGGTGTTCAAAATAGGGGATTAGCTGCCCCATCAACCAATTTGACCTTTCTTACAAGTTTCAAATCATCACAGTATAAACCTGCAAGGCCATTCATCTCGCTAGTATGCTTGTGATGTAATGTTCCCCCGTGCCTCCCCCCCATGAGAAACCCCCCCTCTTAATTTTTTTTACTCTCCCTCTCTCTCCCCCTGCTGACTGCATGGAGAGAGAGAGAGAGAGAGAGAGAGAGAGAGAGAGAGAGAGAGAGAGAGAGAGAGAGAGAGAGAGAGAGAGAGAGAGAGTGTGTGTGTGTGTGTGTGAAGTGAGAGAGGGGGGCATGCAACCCTAGGTGGAAGGGGTGGCGGTTGTGAACAGTCGTCTCCCCCCCCCCCCATACACCACCCCTCCCCACTATAAAGGGGAGCCCTCCCCCCCCGTCGAAGGCAGCCCCCTCCCTGGTCAGCACGCAACGCCCCCCCCCCCCCTCCTTGCCACACAGTAGTCCCCTCCCCCCCTCGTTGTTAGGCAGCTCAGACCCCCCTGTTCATCGCAAGGAGAAGAAGAAGAAGAAGAAGAAGAAGAAGAAGAAGAAGAAGAAGAAGAAGAAGAAGAAGAAGAAGAAGAAGAAGAAGAAGAAGAAGAAGAAGAGAGAGAGAGGAGAAGAAGAATAAGAATAAGAAGAAGAAGAAGAAGAAGAATAAGAAGAAGAAGAAGAAGAAGAAGAAGAAGAAGAAGAAGAAGAAGAAGAAGAAAAAGAAGAGGGAGAGAGAGAAGGAGAAGAAGAAGAAGAAGAAGAAGAAGAAAAAGAAGAAGAGGGAGAGAGAGAAGAAGAAGAAGAAGAAGAAGAAGAAGAAGAAGAAGAGGGAGAGAGAGAAAGAGAAGAAGAGAAGAAGAGAAGAAGAAGAAGAAGAAGAAGAAGAAGAGAGAGAGAGAGGAGAAGAAGAAGAAGAAGAAGAAGAAGAAGAAGAAGAAGAAGAGGGAGAGAGAGAAGGAGAAGAAGAAGAAGACGAAGAAGAAGAAGAAGAATAAGAAGAATAAGAAGAAGAAGAAGAAGAGGAGAGGAGGGAGAGAGAGAAGAAGAAGAAGAAGAAGAAGAAGAAGAGAGAGAGAGGAGAAGAAGAGAAGAAGAAGAAGAATTTCTGAAAATATGCCCCCCCTTCATTATTATTTTTTTCCACTCAAGGAGAGGAGGCGATAATTTTGCATAGGAGAGTGCGAGAACTCTATCACTCGTACACACGTCTTTTGAGTATGGCCCCGAAGCGTAGTTCCACAAAGATGGTCGGAAACTCTGCAAGTGTGGATGGAGGTTTGAAACAAGGTGGCACCTCAACCACGAACGGTTCATCAGGCATCAATACCACTGGGATCACAGCATCACTCCAAACCCAGGTTGCTCTATTATTAAATCATAGGTTATAATCATCACGGTGAAAAATCATATTCACATGCATCACATTAACTGCGTGTTTGATAATTTCCTAGGTATGAACTTAGTTGTGATGTATGTAATGAGCAAGATAATTTCCGTTTTAAGATGACATCATAATTGTCAAGAATCGCGTGGTGGAGGGGGTTGCTCAAGATGCTGCGCCGAACACACACATAATGCACAAGGAGAAGCTCACTCAAGAGACAACATAAAAGGAAAGTGGCCTACTAAGTCAAACAATGCATAACCGACTACACTAGTCGACTGGCGCTATAACTATGCCAGCTGTAAATAGGTGTAACAACCTGAATATAATAAGTAATGAGTTAGTGGCCATGTGAGAGTCATAATGACCACTGACGTGCTAAGTGTAGACGTGTGGACCCATCTAACCAGGCGGTCCATCATCAATTTCCGCATCTGTTGAGCTTGTCATCTCAACACTCCCCCTCAAGCTCAACTGCATCTCTACAACTCCAAGTAAGCTTCGAAACTTTTGAAGCTTCTCTGTACCCAAGGCCTTCATGAAGATGTCAGCTATCTGATCCTATGTGCTGACATACACCAAGTCAATCTCACCTGCTAGTACCTTCTCTCTCACAAAGTGGTAGTGTACCTCAATATGTTTTGTCCTGGCATGGAACACAGGGTTCCTAGCCAACTGTATACTGCTCATGTTGTCACAATAAATGACAACTGGACCTTCCACCTGGACATCCAAATCAGCCAATAGCTTTTGCAGCCATACTACCTCACATGCTGCAACAGTAGCACCTCTATACTCAGCCTCTATTCTCGACAAAGCAACTGTAGATTGCTTTTTGCTGCTCCATGCAATTGCTGCACTACCAAGAGAGAACATGTATCCACTGGTAGATCTTCTATCAGACATACTACCAGCCTAATCTGCATCTGTGTATCCAAACACCTGTACATCTATACCTGCCTCATAGAAAAGTCCATAATGTAATGTGGACTTCACATATCTCAATATGCGTTTGACTGCATCCAAATGTGGCTTTCTAGGTACTTGCATAAACTGACTCACAAGACCAACAGCATAGCTCAAATCTGGCCTTGTAATGGTCATGTAGATCAAACTCCCCACTATCCTCCTGAACATAGTAGGGTCTTCTATCTCATCCCCAACATCAGCACTCAACTTTACATTCTGCTCCAACGGGACTGAAAGTGATTTGCATGCAGTCATACCATACTTGGACAACATATCCAAGCCATACTGTCTTTGGAACAGCCATATACCATCATCACATCTGATCACCTCAATGCCAAGGAAGTACCTTAGTTCACCTAAATCCTTCATCTCAAACTTCATCTTCAAATAGCCCTTGACTTCAGCAATCCCACTATCACTATCACCTGTAATAATCAAGTCATCCACATAGATGACTATGATGACCAAAGCTGCATCTCCCTTTCTCACATAAAGTGAGTGATCAACATCAGAAACATAAAAGCCAATATTGACAAGATACTCTCTGATCTTGTCAGACCATGCTCTAGGTGCTTGCTTGAGCCCATAGAGTGCCTTCTTCAACCTGCACACATACGTGGGATGCTCTAAATCTTCATAACCTGCTGGCTGATCCATATACACTTCTTCTTGCAAATCACCATGCAAGAAGGCATTCTTTACATCCATTTGCTGTAACCTCCAACCTTTGGCTGCTGCCAAAGCAATCACACATCTGACAGTTGCCATCCTAGCAACTGGACTGAAGGTTTCATCATAATCTATGCCATACGTTTGGGCATAGCCTTTTGCAACCAACCTAGCTTTGTACCTGCTAATAGAACCATATGCATTGTGCTTAATCTTATAAACCCACTTACATCCAATAGCTTTCTTTCCCTTTGGCAATGATACTAGATCCCAAGTCTTATTGGCCTCTAATGCAACCATCTCCTCATCCATTGCTGCATCCCAATGAGCATGACCAATAGCCTCCTCAAAACATGTAGGCTCAACATCCTCAACTAGTTTCACCATATAAGCATAATGGTGAGCTGCATAACCCTCAAAACCAAATCTTTTAACAGGGTATCTTACCCTGCTAGACCTGCGTACCACTGGATCACTCAATGGAGTCTTTGCATTAACACGTGCTCTCTGCACACCTGGAGTCCTCACTGAAGTAATGCCAAGCTCATCATCCAAGCTCTCTGAGCCACTGGAGTCTCCATCAAGAACTGCATCAATGCCTTCTGACACTTTATTCTTTCCTTTGTCTTTACCTGTAGTGCTACTAGATGCACTCGAAGATGTAGAGGTACTCCTTAGTCTCCCAGACCAAGGACTACCAGATGATGTCTCTGGTCCACTAAGAGTCCTGATTCTTGCCTTTCAGCTTGCACATGAGTGTCTTGATCATCATCAACATCCAATGCATCACCACTAGATGCATACCAACTGCTCATTTCATCAAAGATGACATCCCTGCTCACTCTGAACTTACATGTGACAGGGTTGTAACAGCGATACCCTTTCTGCTCTAAAGAGTATCCAATAAAGATACACTTTTCAGCCTTTGGATCCAGTTTCTTCCGCAACTCATCTGGCACATGAACATACGCAATGCAGCCAAATACTTTCAAGTGTGAAACATCAGGCTTCTTACCTGTAAAACATTCTTCGGGGGTCATACCATGAACTGCAGCTGTGGGAGTTCTGTTCATAATATAAACAGCAGTATGAATAGCCTCAGACCAGAAATGCTTAGGCATATTCTTTTCAGCCATCAAGGCTCGTGCAACTTCTGCAATATGCCTGTTTTTCCTTTCTGCAACCCCATTTTACTGTGGGGTATACCTGCATGTGAACTGTCTCTTTATCCCATGAGACCTCAGAAAATCACTGAACTCATTTGAGAGGTACTCTCCCCCTCCATCTGACCTCAAGCACTTTACTTTCAAGCCTGTTTCTCTTTCAACTACAGCCTTGAAAGTTCTAAAGTGCTCAAACGCTTCACTCTTTTCCTTCATAAAATATACCCACAGCTTTCTAGAACAATCATCAATGAATGTGACGAAGTATGAACTACCTCCAAGAGATACATTTTGTGTAGGCCCCCAAATGTCTGTATGCACAACATCAAGGATATTTCTGCTTACATCTCTGTCATGTGAAAAGGGTTGTCTTGCCTGCTTACCAAACTGACATGCTTCACATACCTTCTGATATTCTGCAACTTGAAATGTAGGCAAACCTGTAACCAACCCTTTGGACTGATTAATTTCAGCCTTTGTACATTTGCATGTCCAATGCATTTGTGCCAAATTTCAATGTCTGCAACAACACCTTTTCCTTTGGCATTCATAGCCGCATTCATAGTAGGAATTCTAGCATCTAGAGTGAACATACGTCCAACTCTACTTCCCTTTGCTACCAACCTGCACTTGTCATTGAAGTCTTCTACAAAGCAATCCTTTGCATTAAATCTGACTTGCAGCCCTTGCTCTACCATTTGACCGACTGACACCAAGTTCTTTGTAATAGATGGTACATGTAATACATCTAAAAGACTCTTTGTCTTACCATCATGCAAGGACAAGGGAACTTTTTCAATGTGTGAAATTGGGTGGCATGAGTCATCACCCGTCTGCACATAACCTGCATTCTGCAAATCCTGCATCTCTCCAAACCATTCTGCATGGTTGGTCATATGATTGGATGCACCTGAATCAACATACCAAACATCTTCATGTGTTCCCTTTCCTGTAACAGCATTCAACATATGCTGCATAACGAACAAACGCTCATTTTTGTCTTCATTCTGTCGTGAAGACGATGCATAGTTTCCTTGCTGCAACTTACCACTGCGGATATCATCTCTCTTAGCATAACATTGGGCTGCAATATGACCTGTTTTGCCACAGTAGTGGCACACAATACCAGAGTTGTTAGAACCTCTGTTCTGCCATCCACCTCTTCCTCTAAAGCTCCCCCTGCCTCTAAAGTTACCACGACCTCCTGAAACCTGCATATCGCCAAATTGCTGATTCAATTTGTTTTGCTGGTTGTCACTACCACGTCCTGTACCACGGCCTCTTGAAGAGAACCTGCCACGTCCCCTTCCTGAACTGGAGTAGAAAGCTTGGACCTGTTCACCACTTCTTTCAGATGTCTCACTCTGCATCTTGATCTCTTCAGTGATCATAAGGGAGACCAACTCATCGAAATCTGGAAATGGCTTTCTGACATATACAGAAGTTACAAAAGACTTCCAAGCCTTTTCATTGTTAAGTCCACCCAAGGTAGACGACACCAAATCATCACCATCGGGCATTGCATCAATCGTTGCCAATGCATCTGCAATGCTTCTTACCTTCAGTGCATACTCATTGATAGACATCTTCCCTTTCTTTAATGTATTCAACTCTTGCTTGAGTTGAATCTTTCGTGCCTTTGTATTTACAGAAAACATACTTTCAAGTATGGTCCAAGCTTCATATGAATTCTCTGCATTTCTAATGTGTCCCAGCATATTATTGTCAATTACTGTAGACAACCAATATATGACCTTTTTATCCTTTGCATTCCATTCCTTCCGTGCCTTTGTCTCTTCTGCAGTTGGAGGATCACTCATCTCCGGTTCCTTTTCTTCACCTGAAACAAACTCGTAGAGGCCTTTTCCAATAAGGAAGTTCATGACATGGAACTTCCATGAAGGGTAGTTGTTCTTGTCGAGCTTCTCAATGATAGGGCTTCCACTGTTCTCTGCCATTATCACAAAATTAATACCAACAGCAAGTAAATCTTCTGCAACCCTGGACCTGTAGTGCACAGCAATACACCAGACAGCCTTTTTAACTGTCTGCTCAACAATACATGCAATCTGCAACCTTTTTGTAGATAAACCTTGTGTTTACTCACTGATAAAAACCTTTGAACTTATAGATCTGAAATCTGTAACCTGAGCACCCACTTTCGGTCAATACAGTCGAAGTCACAGCGTACCCTGAAACTGCTGTCCGCAACCTTGCGGCTCTAAAATGGGCCCTGAAACTGCCTCAGATGCCCAAAATAACTGCGGGAAACCCTAAAGGGCATATCTGCAGAATACACAGTGCTCTTCGCACACACCAAATCTTACTGCAATCTGAGATTTTTTCTCTGCCCTACTTCCAGTGCCTCCATAGGCACTATCCAAGAGAAAGAGTTGAAGGATGGGAGAGCTTCTTACCCGTGGCTTGCTTGCTCGAACCTTGCTTCTTCTCCTTTGCTTCAACCTTCGAAATCAGCCTCTCTCAATGGCGCGGCTCTGATACCATGTCAAGAATCGCGTGGTGGAGGGGGTTGCTCAAGATGCTGCGCCGAACACACACATAATGCACAAGGAGAAGCTCACTCAAGAGACAAGAAGAGAGATGGAGGCCAAAAAATTCTCTTGCTGATTTCTTCTTCTTCTTCCACACTCTTTACAATGTACACAAAGTATAGATAAGATACAACATAAAAGGAAAGTGGCCTACTAAGTCAAACAATGCATAAACGACTACACTAGTCGACTGGCGCTATAACTATGCCAGCTGTAAATAGGTGTAACAACCTGAATATAATAAGTAATGAGTCAGTGGCCATGTGAGAGTCATAATGACCACCAACGTGCTAAGTGTAGATGTGTGGACCCATCTAACCAGGCGGTCCATCATCAATTTCCGCATGTGTTGAGCTTGTCATCTCAACAATAATAGGTGAAATTGATTAGATAATTGCATCGTAAATTAGTAAAAATGTATTGCGAGAATTCCTGCATAAAGTGCATTGTTCCTTGCACAAGTTCTTGCTTAAAATGCATTTTTAGAGGACATCGAAAGAAGAAAAGTGCATCTCCATATCGTAAGAACGATTCTAAGGTACATGTAATAAACAACAGAAAATATTAAAGTGCGGCTAGACTCATGCAATAATCACATAAAGTTATAAAGATCAGATCATTCAAGAGGGTTATAGATTGTGTAAATAATTATGTAGAGAATAATGTTATGATTGCATGCATAGAAAGTACCTTTGCATGTGTGGCATAAAATATCACATGGATTATATCAAAATTGAAGCATTGAAATGAAGGCATGGCATTATGTTGCATGCATTAAAGTTGTTGGGAAAATTCAACGTTGTTTGTAATCTACCAAATGGGACCGAGATCCATGAGTCCCATGTCAAAGTCCTTGATGACTTCAAGAGGGATAGGTAAAAGCCTAAGCACCTGTGAGTATTATTAAGAGGGATTAAGAAGATTATACTTAAGATGGAATAGGAGTGCTCTAAATAGAACCATCTTGACCAACCATGGTCAAGGGGATATACAACCTTGATCAATTACGATCAAATATAAAGGTACATAGGTACTACAAGGAATCTAGGAGATAACTAGCAAGTTGACCAACCAAGGACAACGGGGTTGTCCATGATCTATCTTGCAAGGAGACCTAAGGTAAGGATAATTAGGGTCGGTAGGATACAAACCCTAACCCGAAGGAAAAGGGGAAACAAGCAACCTAGCTTGCCAAGCCCCTGGAATTTTGCCAAGTCATGAATGACCCAGGACCGAATGCTGGGAGCATTCAGAAAGAAGGAATCACACCTTAGCAGTTGGTCATACAAACGACCTCTAAATTGATCGTGATTGTACACTTAGGTACATTGTTTAAACTTCTTTTCTCAAGGAACTAATTCAAGGAAAAATACTTAATGCTTCAAGTTAAAATCCTGGAGGGAGAGGCAAGTTCAGTTACCTCCGATTGCTTGCCTGGCCCTATCCAAGGGGGTTGTTAGGTGCATCGGGTATATGAACTGAACCCGCCACGAGAGGTCTCTCTGTGGGTGCTGCTTGGAGTGGGAGGATGCTTGGGTGCCAAGGGAGGCTCTGGCTATAAATTCCTTGCCTTTGGATCCCGCACAAGAGGCCGATGTGACTCGAGATGGGATCTCGAGGCCCGTATACTAGTCTACGGGTAGAACTTGGCGCAACAATCTTGTCGATTGCTGGGATAGCCTTCGGGCATGATACTTGATGTATCCCGAGACTATGATAAATAAAATTCAGATATTTGAAAAAGGAACTTGCTTGATATTGTTTTTCTGTCAGTGCCTAAGTTATGTGAAGGAACCTGTGTTTAAATTGATTAATTAAGGAAGCTGCTTTTGCATGTCAAACATAATGTGGTAGGTAATTAGATAACGAAGTCAACCAAGGAAAGTGCGGTGGATGTGACTTGGGTTCGTCCTACAAAAGGGTGGTCCCGGTTAGGTGGGAACTTTTCTCAAAAGACTTGAAAACGATACTGTGAAAATCCTAGAGTCAGAAGAGTTAGAACCCCGCTTTATGCTATTTTAGGGGAGCAGAATGGGACTATGCCTTATGGGCAGAGAGGTCGAGCTTCGCATCCCTCTCGTTTCCCATTCTCCATGAACCAAGTGCAGCATAAATCCGCTTCCACTTTGTTGTTCCTACTCAAAGTGGTTCATCTGGAGCTCGATGATAGCTACTTCCTAGAGACCTTGCTGATAGGAAAGAAACCCTGACTTCAGGTCGGCGGTCCTAAGTGGGAACGGCCGGATACTTCCGCTCAAGGCAAACTCGGGGAGACCTAGATCACAAAACTTGTGACATTCCTTGTGAGTGCTAGGTGGCACTTTCTAGACTCTCTTCTCGATGGGTTGCTAAGACGTGTCCCACAGGTGGACGAGCGGATATATTATAGTTGGTATTAGAGCAAACCTACGAGATCCAAGGATTACAAGGGAACTTAATGGAGTAAAATAAAGGGAATAAGGGGATAAATAGGGGAAGGTGAGTAGAATAGAGCAGTGTTTTTTGTTGAAAACATTTCTTTACTCACTTATGGGTGCTGGGTTGTAGACTCACGTGTTGAGATATCGAGCTCCACTCGTGATATGCCAGGGTGTCCTTTGTGCATATATGTCACCGACTTGTCAGTTTGCAGATGCGGTTGGTACACTGCCCATGAATAATAGCTAGATGACATCTATCCTTATCTACTCTAGTTCGTGGCTCAGTTAGTATGGCACCTTAGTTAGTTGAGTTTGGTTTGAGACCCATATATAGGGTTCTTCTATTTCTTTGTACTAGACTTCTTTTGGCTTACACAACTAAGAAGAGGAAAACTGTTTTCAGCCTCCACCTTTGTGTGTATTCCCCCATTGTGCAAGCAAGAAAGCTACAAGTGAGACTCCTTCCTTCTCTCCCACAATCTTGACATGGTATCAGAGCCTTGTTCGTGGTAAGGAGCTCAAGAAAGCAAACCAAGTTCGCGGTGTTCTGGTAAGAGGATCAGTGTTGCTTTTATTTTTCCATTTTGGGAGCAAGTCTCTGCAGGTAGCACAGCCGAAAAGTGCAAGAGTGCATTGTCTCAGATTGAGACGCCCTTCGCAGTGTAGCAAGAGGGCAATATATGCTGTGCGACTACTATTTTACAGGTCGGTGAAAAGTTACTGTAGAAATTGCATCGTATGCTTGTGCGCAGAGACATTGGGAGTTACAGAATCATCCTTGTTGCCTGTTGATGCAAAATCGTCACTAGGAAGTGACTGTGTGGTCAAATACCACTTTGGTCAGTTTTGCAGATTTGCCCTTGTGAGGCTGAAGCTGTGTTCTTTGCAGTGACAGAATTTTTAGCAGTGTTCTGTAATGGCGTTTGATTCTCTTTCACAGATTGTCGCTGAAAAGCTTGACAAGAACAACTTCCAAGCATGGAAGTTTAGAATGACAAATTTCCTTATGGGAAAAGGATATTGGGAATTCGTTGCAGGAAATGAAGAAGAACCAGTTCTTCCTGATGTTCCCAATCAACAGCAAATGCAGACATTTAAAGCATGGCATGAGAGAGCCAGGAAAGTTATGTACTGGCTGTCTATCAGCATTTCAGACTCTATGATTGTGCATATTCAAGATGCAAGTACGCCAAATGAGGCATGGGATACTTTGTCAAAAATGTATAGCACAAACACACAAGCCAGGAAAATGCAGCTCAAGCAAGAGTTGCACAATGTGCAAAGAGAAAGTATGAGCTATGCACAGTTCCGAACATCCATTTCTGTCCGTGAAAGATTTCCTGATTTTGAGGAGTTGATTGCTCTTCTAATTTCTGAGGAGCAGAGAAATGGTGGTGCATCTTCTTCAGCAGGAGGAACTTCAAAAGAAGTTGTCTTCTACTCAAATGCTGGAAGAGGTAGATGCAGAGGTAGAGGAGGCCGATCTGGAGGCCGTGGTAGAAATCAGAATATGCAGCAAACTCAAGAAAACTAGTCCTATGGAGGAGGATGTGGTAACTTTAGAGGCAGGGAGAGCCAAAGAGGTCGTGGTGGATGGCAAAGAGGGCAAAATGCAAACAACAATGTTGAATGCTACTACTGTGGTAAAATGGGTCATATGGCTAAAGACTGCTATAAAAAGCAGAATGACATCATAAATGGAAAACTGCAACAAGGGAATTATGCATCTTCTAGTAGACAGGGTGATGACAGAAATGAGCATTTGTTTATGGTGCAGCACATGACCAATTCTGTGACAAGTGCAGAAGAAAGTAACGATGTGTGGTATGTTGACTCAGGTGCATCAAACCACATGACAGGTCATGCAGAATGGATGCAGGATGCAAGGAAAATGGAAAAACTAGGATTTGTGTGGAGATTGGTGATGATACTGCACATCCTATTGTGCAGAATGGAAATATTCCTTTGTCTATGTAGGATGGGAAAAAGAAATACCTGTTGAATGTATTTCATGTCCTGCTGCATTGTGTTTCACCTTATAAACCCACTTACAACCAATTTCATTCTTATCTTTAGGCAAAGGTACCAATTCCCATGTAGCATTTGCTTCCAAGGCATCCATTTCTTCATCCATGGCTTTCTCCCATTTTTCTTTTCCCATGGCTTGCTCAAAAGAAGTGGGTTCTGGTTCCTATATCACTTTGACCATATATGCATAGTGAATGGCTGTAAATCCATCATATTTCAGCCTATCCACAGGATACCTAGCTTTGGTAGACTTGCGCAAAGTAGGTTCACTCCCAGGTGCTCTCAAAACATCCCTGGTCTTCCTTACTCTAGGTGTAACAATAGAAGGAATACCCAACTCATCATCAATGCTCTATTCTGAGCCACTGGATTCACCATCCACATAAGAGTGACCTGCATTCACATCAAATATGGGCTGATCTACCTTCTCTTTTCCTTTTCGTGATACCTGCATACCACTATCTGCATTGCTTTGAGAAGATTCTCCTGATCTCAATCTGCCTGTCCATGGCGAAGAATGTGAACCACTGCTAGAGGACGCTCCAGGTCCACTAATATCTTGTGATTGCTACTGCTGTGAATTTTATGCAGCATTACTATTTTGTGCATCTACATTATCAATCACATTTATTGGTTTATACCAGCTACTCATCTCATAAAAAACAACATCTCTGCTCACTGTAAACTTACAAGTAGAAGGGTTATAGCATCTATACCCTTTTTGCTGCAGAGAGTAACCAATAAAAATGCACTTCTCAGCTTTTGGGTCTAACTTGGATCTCAACTCATATGGCACATGAACATAGGCAATGCAACCAAAAAATTTCAAATGAAAAATATCTGGTTTCCTACCAGTATACCTCTCCTCTGAAGTCATGCCATATATTACTGCAGTGGGAGTCTTGTTCATTATGTAGACCGCTGTAGCAACTGCTTCAGCTGGCAAGTCTATTTCGTTGAGCATGGCACGAGATACCTCTCCAATATGCCTGTTTTTACTTTCTGCAATTCCATTTTGTTGTGGGATATGACTGCATGAATATTGTTGCTTTATGCCATGCTCTTGTAGGAACCTTGCAAACTCATTTGAGAGGTACTCTCCCCCTCCATCTGACCTTAGGCATTTTATTTGCAGGTCTGTTTCTTTTTCAACCATAGCTTTAAGAATTTTGAAATGCCCAAAAACTTCACTTTTCTTTTTCATAAAATACACCCAAACTTTTCTGCTATAGTCATCAATAAAAGTGACAAAATAATAACAGCCTCCAAGAGATGCAGCTTTAGTAGTCCACACATCAGAGTGGATTAATTCCAATGGCTTTTTACCCTCTTGAACATGTCTAGGAAATGGTTTCCTTGCATGTTTTCCAAACTGACAGGCTTCACATACCTTATGCATTTCTGCAACCTTGAATTTTGGAAATCCTACAACAATATTTTGGGCTTGCATTGATTTAAGTCGATGTACATTAACATGACCAATGCGTTTATGCCAGATATCAATATCTGCAACTACACCGGTCCCATGTGCAAACATTGCTGCACTCAATTCAGGCATGTCTGCATCCAATATAAACATTCTGCCCTTCTTCTTTCCTTTTGCTATCAAGCGACGTTTATTTTTCATATCCTCAACAAAGTATCCATGGGAATTAAATCTAACCTGCAAGCCCTGCTCAACCATTTGACCAACAGAAACCAGGTTCTTCGTGGTTTTGTGAATAGATACAAGGCAAGATTAGTAGTCAAGGGGTATGCACAAACATATGGCATTGATTATGAAGAAACATTCAGTCCGATTGCAAGGATGGCAACCGTAAGAGCAGTCATTGCTATGGTTGCATCAAAGGGATGGTCTTTACATCAGATGGATGTAAAGAATGCCTTCTTGCATGGTGATTTGCAAGAAGAGGTCTATATGGAGCAGCCACCAAGTTATGTGCATGTTGTTCATCCTGAGTTTGTTTGCAGGTTGAAGAAAGCCTTGTATGGCTTGAAGCAAGCACCTAGAGCATGGTCTGACAAGATAGGACAGTATCTTGTCACTATTGGTTTTTAGATTTCCAAGGCAGATTTTTCACTTTATGTGAGAAAAACAGAGAAAGATATTATACTAGTCATTTATGTTCATGATTTGATTATGACAGGTGACAGTGATGAAGATATCCTTCATGTGAAAATGCTATTGAAGCAGAAGTTTGAGATGAAGGACTTGGGAGAGCTTCATTATTTCTTGGGCATTGAGGTGATTAGATCACCAAGTGGGATATGGATCTTACAGAGGCAGTATGGATTGGACATGCTATCCAAATATGGGATGATAGACTGTAAGCCTATTTCAGTTCCTTTGGAGCAGAATGTGAAGCTGAGGGCAGATGCAGGTGAGCTTCTAGAAGACCCTACTATGTACAGATGCATAGTAGGAAGTTTGATTTATATGACTATTACCAGGCCAGATTTGAGCTATGCTGTTGGATTGGTAAGTCAGTTTATGCAGGTTCCAAGGAAACCACATTTGGATGCGGCTAGATGCATACTCAAGTATGTGAAGTCCACATTGCAGTATGGACTATTTTATGAGACTGGGATTCAGATACAGTTGCATGGATACACTGATGCTGATTAGGCTAGTAGTATTTTTTATAGACGATCTACCAGTGGATATGTGTTCTCTTTTGGGAGTGCTGCAGTCACTTGGAGCAGCAAGAAACAACCTACAGTTGCCTTGTCAAGCACAGAGGCTGAGTACAGGGGTGCAGCAATGGCTGCATGTGAGGTAGCTTGGTTGCATAAGCTACTTTATGATATGCACCAGCCTACAAATGGGCCAGTTGTCATTTATTGTGACAACATGAGTAGTATACACTTGGCAAATAACCCAGTCTATCATGCTAGAACAAAGCACATTGAGGTGCATTATCACTATGTGAGGGAGAGGGTTTTACTAGGTCTTATTGATCTAGTTTATGTCAGCACAGAGGACCAGGTAGCTGACATATTGACGAAGGCATTGGGCACAGAGAAGCTGCGCAAGTTCAGAGACCTGCTTGGTGTGCAGGAATTGGGATTGAGCTCGAGGGGGAGTGTTGAGATATCGAGCTCCACTCGTGATATGCCAGGGTGATCGTTGTGCATTTATGTCACCGACTTGTCAGTTTGCAGATGCGGTTGGTACACTGCCCATGAATAATAGCTAGATGACAGCTATCCTTATCTACTCTAGTTCGTGGCTTAGCTAGTATACCACCTTAGTTAGTTGAGTTTGGTTTGAGACCCATATATAGGGTTCTTCTATTTCTTTGTACTAGACTTCTTTTGGCTTACATAACTAAGAAGAGGAAAACTGTTTTCAGCCTCCACCTTTGTGTGTATTCCCCCATTGTGCAAGTAAGAAAGCTACAAGTGAGACTCCTTCCTTCTCTCCCACAATCTTGACATCATGAAGCACGCAGCAAGTTCTTGGTGTTCTAGGTCATGTTCATGACTGCAATGCATGCTTCGAATTATCGTCAAAGGCTTGGGATGATGGAGATTTTGGACCGCATCTATAATCCTTCGCCCTTGTATGTGGAACGGAGATGGACGGAAGACTCAGGAATATACTACATAGCAGCCCACCGACTCGCGTACCTTCAGACCAACTTGAAGAGAATCAAGTGGATGGAGGATTTAAAGATCGTGAAGTTGTTCATCTTTGTCGAAGCTCACGTAAATGCAACCTTGCATATTAGCGGTCAAAAAGTCAAGCAGAATAAGTATGTCTATGAAGAAGTGACCCGGGTGATCGCTGTTGATAGGATCAAAGTGTTAGGGCGCTATGAGAAGAATGGGTATCAAAGGAAGGGATACCCCAAGCTTCCTATGACTTACTGTTTCCTAAAAATCTATGACCCCACTCTATATTATTATTCCGTCCTTGTAGCCGATTATAATACAATCCTATTTTCCCCAAACTGATGTATCAATCAGCCTGTCCTACTTATCCAAAATAAATGTACTCAAGGGGTTATGACTTCATGAATAAATAAAACTTTTTACAATTATCTATCTTGATCATAAATGTTAACTAAGGTGTTAAGTGATTAAATCACATGGCTAAAAAGCTATGCTAGTCATATTAACGTAATATGGAAATGTATGATAAGATGTTAACATAAAGAATCTTATTGTTCAAGCGCAACCCCAAGTGCAGGTTCCAAATCCGACTCCTGCACTAAGTCCAGCTGTGGTTCAGGAGAAGAAATTCCTTCTTTAAAAAATTAAGCCACCCCAGTTTGATGGCAAGGAAAGGACTGTACAAGTTGACATCGAGATCTGGATTGAGTCCATGGAGGACTATTTTGAGACAGTAGGAACTGCACCTGCTAACCATGCCATGCTCGCCAAACTTAAGCTTACAAGCGAAGCGAGACTTTGGTGGAAACAATGGTGCATAGACCAAGCAATCTCGGAGGGGACAGTCACTTGGGATAAGCTTAAGGAAGCTGTGCGAGGGAGGTATCTGCCACCTGCCTACTGCACACAAAAGATGAACGAATTCTATGACTTGAAGTAGCTAGGATTATCCCTTGAAGCATATTATTCGAAGTTTGTTTCACTCCTAAAGTATGCACCCCCAATGGATATGACACAATAGTGTCAAAATTCTGTGTTGGGTTGAATCCACCCATAAACACTCGATTGGAATCAATGCGCCCAACAGACCTACAAGACGCACTCATTCAAGCTGCTCCAATAATACAGGAGGTGCAAACCAAACCAAGGTAGGACAGGATTTGGCCTTACAAAGATCAGGATAAGGGTATGTCAAGGGCTCAGACTAAGAGAGCGCAAGGTCAGAATCAGGGCCAAAGAAAGAAAGCTAGGGCCAATGCTGTCAACAACTGTGTTCCAACACAAAGCAATGATCACAACCCACTTTGCTTCCATTGCAACGAGCCCAGACACTTCAAGAGGGAGTGTCCCAAGCTTGGTAGAGGGCATCGCCAAGGGCAATTCCAAGGTCAAAATAGAGCTGCTCATGGCCAAGGAACCACTGTTATGGCCAGATGGAGAACCTCCAGTGTGTCCAACAAGGAGCTGGACAATGAAGAAGATCCATCCATGGATGCTAACATTGAGAGGGCAATGGTTCACGCCATTCTTCACAAGAAGGGTCCAAATCGCCAATTCTCGGTGATCCAAACTCCATCAAAATATCAAGGTAAAAGCTTCAAAACCTTGATTGACTATGGCAGTACACATTCCTTCATTTCACCAATCTGTGCAAAAAGATTAGGGATAGTCACAATAGATGCACCTACTTTACTTGTGGAACTAGCAAATGGTCATGAGGTCACTTGTACTAGGCAAACTGCTAAGGTGAAATTCCTACTGGGTGGGAAGCCAACTTCTGTGAGATTCAGGGTAATGAACCTAGGATTCCACGAATGTTTAGTCGGAGTGGATTGGCTAATACCCAATGATGCCCACATCCACTGTGGGAAGGGCCAAGTCTCCTTTTGCAATTTTGAAGGGGAACTAGTCACGACTCAAGGTGAGGCTGGTAACCCAAAAATATAGTTGGCAAAAGCAACACAGATATTAAAAGATATTAAAAAGGGTCTACCTGTCTATCTGATTAAACTAAATAAGCTAGATCAGAATTAGGAATCGAAGAAGAACCTTCATGGTTAAAGGAATACACATACATATTTCTTGAAGATCACAGAGCTTCCTCCCCAAAGGGAAGTCGACCACGAAATCAAACTTGTGCCAGGAACTACACCGGTCGCAAAGAGGCCGTATAAGATGTCCATCCCGGAAGCTATCGAACTAAAAGAGCAACTCAAGAAACTATTAGATCAAGGATACATCTGTCCTAGAAGTTCACCATGGGGAGCTCCAGTGTTGTTCCAAAAGAAGAAAGATGGAACGTTTCGCCTATGCATTGACTACAGAGGGTTGAATCAAGCAACCATAAAAAACAAATACCCCATTGCAAGAATAGATGAATTACTTGACTGTCTTCAAGGGGCAAATATATTCTCAAAGATAGATCTCAGATATGGATATTACTAGATAAGGATCAAAGAAGAAGATATCATGAAGACTGCATTCAGTACAAGGTATGGATGCTTCCAATTCCTAGTGATGTCATTCGGGCTAATGAATGCTCCTGCTACCTTCAACAGATTAATGCAGGATATCTTTAGGCCCTATCTTGATGACTTCGTACTCATATTCTTTGACGATACCCTAGTCTACTCAAAACAGGGAAAGGATCATGAACCCTAGCTTCGCATTGTTCTTCAAACAATGAGAGCACACAAGCTTTATGCCAAGAAGAAGAAGTGTGCATTTTTCAAGCGACAGATTGAATATCTGGGATTCATTGTATTAGCAGAAGGAATTTCAGTAGATCCAACAGAGACGTTCTGGAATGGCCAGCACCAACTTCTATCAAAGAAATACATAGTTTTCTTGGGTTGACAGGATGGTACAGAATTTTCATCAAAGATTGTGCTTCTTTAGTAGATTGTATGGTCACCCGCTGAACAAATAAGCTTTGACAAACAAAAGAAAAGATCTACTAAAAAATTTCCATCAAAGATCTACCAAAGAATTTTCATCAAAGATTGTATGGTCACCTGCTGAATAAACCAGCTTTGACAAACAAAAGCAAAGCTTAGTATCAGCACCCATCCTAAAACTTCCTGATCTTAGTAAGGAGTTTGAAGTGGTAAATGATGCTAGCGCACTTGCTTTAGGATGTGTACTTATGCAAGAAGGTCATCCCATAGCATATTCTTCAAGAAAATTGAAGAGCCATGAAAGGAATTATGCTACCCACAACCTGGAGCTGTTGGCTGTCATCCATGCTCTCAAACTTTGGAGACATTACTTGCTAGGTAACAAATTTTCCTTAGTAACAGACCACAAGAGTATTAAATGGATTTTCACTTAGAATGAGCTCAATATGAGGCAACGTCGATGGATCAAAGTACTGGAAGAATACAATTTTGAAATCAAATGTAGGGTTGGAAAAGAGAATGTAGTTGCTGATGCCGTTAGTTGCAAGGCATTTCTAAATTCTCTTATTTTTCAAGATCCATCAACAGCAAGGTCTCTAGCCACAAAGGTATCAATGCCAAACAACCTGATTCTTGAGCTAGCAAAAGAAGAGGCATATCATGACCCAGTCTATCAAAAAATGCTAAGGGAGATCCCCATCAAGGATTAGGACCCAAAGCTAAAGACAAAGTATCAAGAATTCTCCATCAGTAGTGGGCTTGTCTACTTTAGGACAAGATTATGTATCCCTGCAAGCCAAACTCTCAAGCAGAAGATATTGTGGGAAGCCCATGACTCCCCTTTCTCAAGACATCCTAGTTATTCCAAGACCCTTAATGCGGTCAGAAAGAGCTATTATTGGGAAAGGATCAAGGGAGACGTACTCAAATATGTCACGAAATGTTTGTCTTGTCAACGCATTAAGACAGAATATGTTAAAATGCCTGGGAAATTGCAACCACTTGACATTCTCCAAATGAAATGGGAATTCATTAGTATGGACTTCATCGTTGGCTTACCCCAAGTTCAGGGAGGATATAACTCTATTATGGTTGTAATAGATATGCTCACCAAGGTCGCACATCTCATCCCTATCAAGACGAACTACAAAGCTTCAGACATCGCAAGATTATTCATAAAGGAAATATTCAAACTTCATGGGTTACCCAGAAGAATAATTAGTGATTGTGACTCTCTATTCACATCATACTTCTGGAGGGCTATCTTTGAGGCTATTAGAACTCAACTCTGTTTCAGTACAGCTTACCATCCCCAAACTGATGGAAAAAACGAACAAGTCAATCAAGTCATTGAATATATGCTTAGGGCATACTGCTGTCGCAAACCCAAAAAGTGAATTCAATACTTACCACTGGTTGAGTTTGCCTACAATGCTTCTTACCAACAGAGTATTCAGATGACCCCTTTCCAAGCATTGTATGGGTATGATTTTCGTATCCCTTTGAACTTCTCGGATCCAACTTTGAGGGTAGAAGCTTCAAGGTAGATGCTGGAAGACATGGATGATCAAATCAAATCAATAATACAAAACATTCAAGCTGCCAAGGATGGACAGAAGGCTTATGCTGACTTGAAACGACAAGATAGATCCTTCGTTGAAGGTGATATGGTATTCATCCGTGTACGCCCTAAAAAGAGCTCACTGTCTTTAGGAGAGTACAAGAAGCTAAGTCCAAGGTATTGTGGACCCTATAAGATCACCAAGTGCCTAGGGCCTAATGCTTACAAACTACAACTGCCCGCAAATCTAAAGATTCATAATGTATTCCACGTTAGCCTATTGAAAAAGTATCTACCTAATCCGAATCATATACTTGATGATCAGTAAATTGTAATGCCTAGCCAAGGAGTCCTTGAGCTACGGCCTGATAGAATCCTAGATGTTAGGGAGAGGCATTTGAGATGAAGGACCTTGAGAGAATACCTCATCCAGTGGAAAGATTATCCAGAAGAGGATGCCACCTGGATGGACGAAAATACTCTCAACCGACAATACCCCCAAGTCTTCTCGAGATGAGGACATCTCGATTCCTCTAAGGGGGAGAGGATGTAATATTCCCCTGTGCCTCCCCCCCATGAGAACCCCCCCTCTTAATTTTTTTTAAAATTAACTTAAATTTTTTTACTCTCCCTCTCTCTCCCCCTACTGACTGCATGGCAGGAAGAGAGAGAGAGTGTGAGTGAGTAAAGTGAGAGAGGGGGCATGCAGGCCGAGATGGAAGGGGTGGCGGCTGTGAACAGCCGTCCTCCCCCCTCCCCCCCCCTCATACACCACCCCTCCCCACTATAAAGGCGAGCCCTCCCCCCCTCGTCCAAGGCAGCCCCCTCCTAGCACGCAGTGCCCCCCTCCCTCATCGCCATCAGGCAACAGTCCCCCCCCCCCCCCCCCATGTTCATCGCAAGGAGAAGAAGAGAAGAAGAAGAAGAAGAAGAAGAAGAAGAGAGAGAGAGAGGAGAAGAAGAAGAAGAAGAGGAGGGAGAGAGAGAAGGAGAAGAAGAAGAAGAAGAAGAAGAAGAAGAAGAAGAAGAAGAAGAAGAGAGAGAGAAGAAGAAGAAGAAGAAGAAGAAGAAGAAGAAGAAGAAGAAGAAGAAGAAGAAGAAGAAGAAGAGGGAGAGAGAGAAGGAGAAGAAGAAGAAGAAGAAGAAGAAGACAAGAGAGAGAGAGAGGAGAAGAAGAGAACAAGAAGAAGAAATAATTTCCGAAAATATGCCCCCTCTTCATTATTATTTTTTCCACTCAAGGAGAGACGGCAAGAATTTTGCATTGGAGAGTGCGAGAAGTCTATCACTTGTACACGCGTCTTCGAGTATGGCCCCGAAGCGTAGTTCCACAAAGATGGCCGGAAACCCTACAAGTGTGGATGGAGGTTTGAAACAAGGTGGCACCGCAACCATGAACGGTTCATCAGGCATCAATACCACTGGAATCATGGCATCACTCCAAACCCAAGTTTTTCTATTATTAAATTATAGGTTATAATCATCACGGCAAAAAATCATATTCACATGCATCACATTAACTGTGTGTTTGATAAAATCCTAGGTATGAACTTAGTTGTGATGTATGTAACGAGCAAGATAATTTTTGTTGTAAGATGACATCATAATAGGTGAAATTGATTAGATAATTGCATCGTAAATTACCAAAAACATCTTGCAAGAATTCCTGCATAAAGTGCATTGTTCCTTGCACAAGTTCTTGCTTAAAATGCATTTTCAGAGGACATTGAAAGAAGAAAAGTGCATCTCCATATCGTAAGAACGATTCTAAGGTACAAGTAATAAACTGTAGAAAATATTAAAGTGCAGCTAGACTCATGCAATAATCACATAAAGTTATAAAGATCAGATCATTCAAGAGGGTTATAGATTGTGTAAATAATTATGTAGAGAATAATGTTATGATTGCATGCATAGAAAGTACCTTCGCATGTGTGGCATAAAATATCACATGGATTATATCAAAATTGAAGCATTGAAATGAAGGCATGGCATTACATTGCATGCATTAAAGTTGTTGGGAAAATTCAACGTTGTTTGTAATCTACCAAATGGGACCGAGATCCATGAGTCCCATGTCAAAGTCCTTGATGACTTCAAGAGGGATAGGTAAAAGCCTAAGCACCTGTGAGTATTATTAAGAGGGATTAAGAAGATTATACTTAAGATGGAATAGGAGTGCTCTAAATAGAACCATCTTGACCAACCATGGTCAAGGGGATATACAACCTTGATCAATTACGATAGAATATAAAGGTACATATGTACTACAAGGAATCTAGGAGATAACTAGCAAGTTGACCAACCAAGGACAACGGGGTTGTCCATGATCTATCTTGCAAGGAGACCTAAGGTAAGGATAATTAGGGTCGGTAGGGTACAAACCCTAACCCGAAGGAAAAGGGAAAACAAGCAACCTAGCTTGCCAAGCCCCTAGAATTTTGCCAAGTGTGAATGATCCAGGACCGAATGCTGGGAGCATTTGGGAAGAAGGAATCACACCTTAACAGTGAGTCATACAAACGACCTCTGAATTGATCGTGATTGTACACTTAGGTACATTGTTTGAACTTCTTTGCTCAAGGAACTAATTCAAGGCAAAATACTTAATGCTTCAGGTTAAAAGCCTGGAGGGAGAGGCAAGTTCAGTTACCTCCGATTGCTTGCCTAGCCCTATCCAAGGGGGTTGTTAGGTGCATCGGGTATATGGATTGAACCCGCCACGAGAGGTCTCTCTGTGGGTGCTGCTTGGAGTGGGAGGATGCTTGGGTGCCAAGGGAGGCTCTGGCTATAAATTCCTTGCCTTTGGATCCCGCACAAGAGGCCGATGTGACTCGAGATGGGATCTCGAGGCCCGTGTACTAGTCTACGGGTAGAACTTGGCGCAACAATCTTGTCGATTGCTGGAATAGCCTTCGGGCGGCATGAAACTTGATGTATCCTGGGACTATGATAAATAAAGATCAGATATTTGAAAAAGGAACTTGCTTGACATTGTTTTCGTGTCAATGCCTAAGTTATGTGAAGGAACCTGTGTTTAAATTGATTAATTAAGGAAGCTGCTTTTGCATGTCAAACATAATGTGGTAGGTAATTAGATAACTAAGTCAACCGAGGAAAGTGCGGTGGATGTGACTTGGGTTCATCCTACGAAAGGGTGGTCCCAGTTAGGTGGAAACTTTTCTCAAAATACATGAAAACAATACTGTGAAGACCCTAGAGTCAGTAGAGTTAGAACCCCGGTTTATGCTCTTTTAGGGGAGCGGAATGGGACTATGCCTTATGGGCAGAGAGGTCGAGCTTCGCATCCCTCTCGTTTCCCATTCTCCATGAACCAAGTGCAGCATAAATCCACTTCCACTCTATTGTTCCTACTCAAAGTGGGTCATCTGGAGCTCGACGCTAGCTGCTTCCTAGAGACCTTGCTGATTGGAAAGAAACCCTGACTTCAGGTCGGTCCTAAGTGGGAACGGCCGGGAAGTCCTAGATCACAAAACCTGTGACATTCCTTGCGAGTGTCAGGTGGCGCTTTCTAGAATCTCTTCCCGATGGGCTGCTAAGACGTGTCCCACAAGTGGACGAGCAAACACGTTACATGTAGATAATCAAGCTTAGTCTTGTTAAGATTAATCTTATTCTTAAATTCCACCTCCTGTAAATATGTTAATAATGAAGTGGACTTATCTTTACATATTCTAACTATTCTATAGGGACCATCCCACTTAAGCTCTAATTATTTAGAAAAAAGCTCTGTATGTGCATTATAGTACAAGATCACTTGTCCCTTTTTAAAGGCGTTCTTCTTTTATTTCATGTCACGAAGCTATTTTATACAATGCTTTGCCACGTGTTGATGTAATAAACTCTTAAGTTTAAGCTCATCAAGATATGCTAAGATTGTAAAGCATTCAAAAAGTGATCTTTAACCCCTAGAGAATGGTTAATCACAAATATTATTGTAGGTAACTCAATCTCAAGGGGTCTCCTCTCCATAGACTAATTTGAACGGGGTGTGGCATAGCCAATAGCTCGTTTAAAGGTCATGTTGTATGCCTATATACCCACGTACAATTTCCTATCCCAATCTCGTTTCTTTTCTAAAATGATCTTTGATAGGATTTCGACAAGCTACTTATTGTTGGTGCTTTCAACTTGCCCATTTACCTATGGATTATAAGGTATCATATTATTATGCCCTTTCTACCTTTGTATAAAATACTACCTTCTCATATAGAATATAGTGCATGAATTTCTTCGTGGGACAAAGACTAGGCACAACTTTTGTATATATATATAATTAATTTTGAACACACTCAATTTGTGACTAGCAAATGCAATTGGGTGGTATCATTTCTCATCCCATATATGAGCTAAGTAGTAGTTGATAATTTATATCTTGCTTACCAAAAATGCATAGAATATCTCACCTCTTTTAGGTGCTTTTGGGACTAGCGCTTTAGCCAATTCCTATTTCACATCCTCGAAGGATATTTTTCACATATCACTCCTAATAAATAAATATCTAAAGGATAATAAATTTATCAATGGAAATGTCCTTTTAACTAGTGCGCGTTAATGAATCGTCAATAATATTTGATGGATGACATGCTTTAACCCTAAAGTCTAGAATGCATTCAATGTTAGCAACAATTACATAGACTTTAGTAATACAACCTTCTAGTTGTCTCAAACTATCATTAGCACAACCATCCTTATAATTGTAGAGGCATCTTTTTAAATCTCTAATCCCAACCCCTCCATGTACTTCTAGCTTATAATGTTAACGGACAATCCTATATTCACAATGGCATGGTCTACCAATATACCATCAATATAAGCTAGTACCCTTGGGCAACGCTTTTGAACATTCTCAAATTAATCATCATCAACACAGGCCATACCCAAGGGTTCGACAATATATCTAGTACAAAGGATCTTCTTAAACTCCTTATGCACTCCCGAGGATAGTTTAATTAGTTGCAGGAGGTTATCATCAAGCTTGACCTCACAAAGAGAACCTGCTAGATCAAATTCATGAAGGTTAGCAATATCTCTCTTCTCCTACCAAAACATCTGCTCTCTTGGTTGCTTTATAGGTTGAGGTACCTTTTTCTTGGCATTCACTATTCTCTTCACCAGCTCCTTATTTAGGCATACTTTCCCATCAATAACCTTCAGAGAACCACCTTTACATCAAGGCTAAGGATTTGCTTACCCTTATCATCGTGTTTAGGGGTTGCCTCAATAGGTTTTGCATCGTCTTTATCTCCCTCTTTAGCTTTCTAACCTCTGATTGCTCATAAATTGTTTCCTTTTCCTCAATGATTAGTAGGACTTGGATGTCTACTTCCTTACTAAAGGAAACTAATCTTACTTTAGCAAGTATTGCTAAGTGGCCAGACTTCTTGCATATGTCACATTTAACATTGGGACAATTTTGAGGGAAGTGTTGACGACCACACCACTTACAGCTAAATCTTGATGGACTTATATCATCAAGCTTCCTTGAACCCATCAAATTTTGTTAACACTTCAAGAAATTCACATCCACGCTGATCTGCCAATATTATTCAGTGATTATATCTGTATAATGCTTCATTATATCCTTGAATTCCTCTACAATATTGGATGGAAAGGATTCGTAACCAGTGGCATCAAGAGCCATCCCCACATTAGGTTTTACAATCTGTAAAGGGGTTGGTAGTTGCACAAACCCTCAGTTTACTATGGGACCTTGCCCTCACTGCTCATAGACATCGTGGGTCTTGGTTGAGCAACATTTGGCCCTACAGGTGTGGGTAATTGAAGCAACCCTTGATTTAAAGTCCCTTGACTTTGACCCGTGATATTATTCCGTCATGATGATATTGAGTTATATCCTATTAGTACCACATTTTTCACCATCCCAGTCATTGAGAGGGATTTGCAATGAATGAAGCTGAGAGGAGAAGAGCTGAAGAGAGAGAAAGAGAGCAAGAAGAAGAGAAAAGAAGACTAGAAGAGGAGAGATAAAGACAAAAAAGAGGAAAGAAGGAAGGAGGAAGCCATGGAAGCTAGAGATGAAGGTGAAGAGTATGTTCTTAATATACTGGTTGCCCTAATATGGGACTCTTACACCTTATATACCCCAGTCAGTGTGACTGGGTGTCTAACCCCTAGTTTGTATGTATCCTGTTTAATACAATCCATCCCCACCCTGAAGGTTTTTGCCCTAAAAAAAACAAAGAGAACTGGAGAGGAGTGATGGGTGGCTAAGGGAGGGTTGCAAAGTACTACTTTAAGCCCTTGTACAATGAAAAATGGGTGGGTAAAGACTAGGGACAACATGTTGTCCCCAAGACTGGTGGTCTCTTGAGATAAATGGGTCATAACTTTTGATAGGTTGCTCCAAATGGGGGTGCCACATGTCAAAAGAGATCTTATGATGAGTACTTTCAGCCTATGTAAATGCAAAAGCCTGAGATTTGGATAAGTACAAAACTATTCTAAAATAGTGTGCAGTCTGCAAGCAACAGTATGTAGGCAGAGGGTGGTTAAATGGGGCATAATTGGCTAGCTGTTGGGCCTCTTGGAGGTGGAGAAGTTCATTGACAATGCACCAAGAGGCTTCTTCGAGGGATAGGCCGTGCCATTTGATGAGGTATTCTTTCATGGATCGAGACCTTAAGTGCTTATCTCGTTGCCTAATGATTGCCTCAAGGATATATTTTGTTGAGATGGCAAGCTCAACACGTGTGGATATTGATGATGGACCGCCTGGCTAGATGAGTTTGTATGTCTACACTTAGCACGTTGGTGGTCATTATGATACTCACATGGCCACTGACTTATCACTTAGTATATTTAGTTTGTTACACCTACCTACAGCTAGCAAAGATATAATGCCAATCGATTAGTGTAGTCGGTTATGCACTGTTTGACTTAGAAGGCCACTTTCCTTTATGTTGTATCTTACCTATACTTTGTGTATATTTTATAGTGAGTGGAAAAAGAAGAAAAATTCGCAAGAAAACATTTTGGCCTCCATCTCTCTTCTTGTGTTCTTGAGTGAGCTTCCTCTTGTATATACAGTGTGTTTGGCGCAGCAGCTCAAGCACATCCCCCCATCACGCGATTCTTGTATCAGAGCCACGCCATTGAGAGAGGTTGATTTTGAAGGCTGAAGTTAAGGTGAAGAAGCAAGGTTCGAGCAAGCAAGCAACGGGTAAGAAGCTCTCCCATTCTTCCACTCTCTCTCTTGGATAGTGCCTGCTGTGGAGGCACCGGAAGAAGCAGGGTTGAGCAAAAATCTCATATTGTTGTGAGATTTGGTGTGCAAGCAGATCATTGTATATTTTACAAATATGCCCTTTAGGGCTTTCTCGTAGTTTTTTTTGGCCATCTGAGGCCGTTTCAGGCCTCGTTTTGCAAACAACAATTTTAGGGTACATTGTGATTTTGACTGTATTGACCGAAAGTGGGTGCACATATTACAGATTGCGAATCTGTAATTTTTGAGGTGTTTGCAGGAAGCAAACATAAGGTTTATTTGCAAACAAGTTGCAGATTACATGTACTATTGAGCAATCAGTGAAAAAGGTTACTTGGTGTAGTGCTGTGCACGTGTTGTGAAAGATTGCATACGACTAGCTTCATGTGTTGTATCCTTGTTTGTGATAATGGCAGAGAACAATGGAAATCCCATTATTGAGAAGCTCGACAAGAACAACTATCCTTCATGGAAGTTCCGTGTGACGAACTTCCTCATTGGAAAGGGCCTTTATGAGTTTGTTTCAGGTGAAGAAAAGGAGCCAAAGCTGCGACTGCAGATGAGTTAAAAGCATGGAAAGAGTGGAATGCGAAAGATAAAAAGATGATGTGTTGGCTATATGTAGTCATTGATAATACTATGCTGGGACATATCAAGAATGTAGAAACTTCACATGTAGCTTGGACAATTTTTGAGAGCATGTTTTCAGTAAATACAAAGGCACGAAAGATTCAACTCAAGCAAGAGTTGAATGCCTTGAAGAAAGGGAAAATGTCTATCAATGAGTATGTGTTGAAGGTGAAGAGCATTGCAGATGCTTTAGCAGCAATCGATGCAATGCCGGATGATGGTGATTTGGTTTCATCCACTCTAAGTGGCCTTAACAATGAGAAGGCATGGAAATCATTTGTTACTTCAGTATATGTACGGAAGCCATTTCCAGATTTTGATGAACTGATCTCTCTCATGATTACTGAAGAGATCAATATGCAGAGTGATTCGTCTGAAAGAAATGGTGAACAGGTCCAAGCATTTTACTCGAGTTCAGGAAGGGGACGTGGTAGATCCTCTTCGAGAGGCCATGGTATGGGACATGATGGTGATAACCAGCAAAACAGGTTCAATCAACAGTTTGGTGAAATGCAGGTTTTTGGAGGCAGAGAAAACTTTAGAGGCAGGGGGAGCTCTAGAGGAAGAGGTGGATGGCAGAATAGAGGTTCTTGAAATTTTGCTATTTTTTGCCATTATTGTGGCAAAACATGCCATATTGCAGCCCATTCCTATGCAAAGAAGGATGATATTCGCAGTGGTAAATTGCAGCAAGGAAACTATGAATCGTCTTCACAACAGAGTGAAGACAAAAATGAGCATCTGTTTGTTATGCAGCAGATGATTAATGCAATTACAGGAAAGGGAACACGTGATGATGTATGGTATGTCGATTTAGGTGCATCTAATCATATGACCAATCATGTTGAATGGTTTGGAGAGATGCACGACTTACAAAACTCAGGTTATGTGCAGACGGGTGTTGATTCATGCTACCCAATTTCACACATTGGAAAGGTTCCCTTGTCCTTGTATGATGGCCAGACAAAGAGTTTGACTGATGTATTACATGTGCCATCAATTACAAAGAATCTAGTATCTATTGACCAAATGGTAGAGCAGGGGTTGTAGGTCCGATTCAATGCAAAAGATTGTTTTGTAGAAGACTTTAATGATAAGTGCATATTGGTCGCAAAAGGAAGTAGAGTTGATCGAATGTTCACTTTAGATGCTGGAATTCCTGCAATGGATGCTGCTATGTATGCTAAAGGAAAAGGAGTAGTTGTAGATATTGAAATATGGCATAAACATATTGGACATGCAAATGTGCAAAGGTTAAAATTGATGCAGCCTAGAGGATTGGTTACAGGGTTGCCTTTTTTTAGAGTTACAGAATTGCATAAAGTCTGTGAAGCATGCCAGTTTGGTAAGTAGGTGAGACAACCCTTCTCGCATGATAGAGAAGTGAGTAGAAATATACTTGATATAGTATATACAAATGTTTGGGGGCCTACACAAAATGTATCTCTTGGTGGTAGCAATTACTTTGTCACATTTATTGATGACTGTTCAAGGAAGTGATGGGTATACTTCATGAAGGAAAAGAGTGATGTGTTTGAGCACTTCAAATCTTTTAAGGTAGCTATTGAAACAGAAACATGCTTAAAACTGAAGTGCTTGAGATCAAATGGAGGGGGAGAGTACCTCTCTAATGAGTTCAGTGGCTTCTTGAGGATTCATGGGATAAAGAGGCAATTTACTTGCAGGTATACCCCACAGCAAAATGGTGTTGCAGAAAGAAAAAACAAGCATATTGCAGAAGTTGCACGGGCATTAATGGCTGAAAAGAATATGCCCAAAAAATTTTGGTCTGAGGCTATCCATACTGATGTCTACATTATGAACAGATTTTCCATAGCTGCAGTTCATGGGATGACTCCTAAAGAGTGCTTTATTGGCAAGAAACCCGATGTATCGCACTTGAAGGTATTTGGATGTGTTGCATATGTTCATGTGCCAGATGAGCTACGGAAGAAGCTTGATCCAAAGGCTGAAATTTTTATTTTTATTGGGTACTCTTTAGAGCAAAAAGGGTATCGATGTTATAACCCTGTCATAGGTGAGTTTAGAGTGAGCAGGGATGTTATCTTCGATGAGATGGGTAGCTGGTATGCACCTGTTGGTGATGTATTAGATGATGATAATGATCATGACAATTATGTGCAGAAAGAAAAACAAGAATCACATAGTCTTAGTGGACTAGAAACATCATCTGGCACTATACCTACAGTGACCCCCTAGACTAAGGAGTAGCCCTACATCTTCAGGTGGATTTATAAGTGTTGCAAGAAGGACAAAGGAAAGAAGAAAGTGTTGGATGGTAATGATGCATCTACCTGTCATTTGGGATTTGACAGAGATTCCAGTGGCTCAGAGAGATTGGATGATGATCTTGGTATTCCTTCAGTCAGGACACCAGGTGTATAGAGAGCTCAGAGTAATGCAAAGGCTCCATTGAGTGATCCGGTGGTACGAAGATCTAGCAGGGTAAGATATCCTGTTAAAAGATTTGGTTTTGAAGGTTATGCAACTCACCATTATTCTTATATGGTGAAACTAGTTGAGGATGTTAAGCCCACTTGTTTTGAGGATGCTGTTGGTCATGCTCATTGGGATGCAGCAGGATGAGGAGATGGCTGCATTAGAAGTCAATAAGACTTGGGATTTGGTACCCTTACCTAAGGGTAAGAAAGTTATTGGCTGTAAGTGGGTTTACAAAGTCAAATGGTTCAGTTAGCAGGTATAAAGCTAGGCTGCTTGCAAAAGGCTATGGTCAAACATATGGCATAGATTATGAAGAGACATTCAGTCTAGTTGCTAGGATGGCAACTGTTAGATGTGTGATTGCCTTGGCAGCAGCCAAAGGTTGGAGTTTGTAGCAAATGGATGTTAAGAATGCCTTCTTGCATGGTGAATTGCAAGAAGAAGTGTATATGGAGCAGCCAACAAGTTATGAGGATTTAGAGCATCCCACATATATGTGCAGGTTAAAGAAGGTGCTCTATGGGCTGAAGCAAGCGCCTAGAGCATGGTCTGACAAGATTGGATAGTATCTTGTCAATATTGGATTTTGTATTTCTAATGTTGATCACTCCTTTTATGTGAGAAAGGGAGATGCAAGGTTGGGTCATCATAGTCATCTATGTGGATGACTTGATTATTACAGGTGATAGTGACAATGGGATTGCTGAAGTTAAGGACTTCTTGAAGAAGAAGTTTGAGATGAAAGATTTGGGTGAGCTGAGATACTTTCTTGGTATTGAGGTGATCAGATGTGATGATGCTATATGGCTATCCCAAAGGCAATATGGCTTGGATATGTTATCCAAGTATGGTATGACAGCATGTAAGCCTCTTTTAGTACCATTGGAGCAAAATGTGAAGCTGAGTGCTAATGTTGGGGATGAGATAGAAGACCCTACTATGTTCAAGAGGATAGTAGGGAGTTTGATTTACATGACTATCAAAGGCCAGACTTGAGCTACGCTGTTGGCCTTGTCAATCAGTTTATGCAGATGCCTAGAAAGCCTCATTTGGATGTAGTTAGACGTATATTGAGGTATGTGAAGTCCACTTTACATTATGAACTTTTTTATGAGGTAGGTAAGGACGTACAAATATTTGGATACACAGATGCAGATTGGGCTAGTAGCATGTCAGATAGAAGATCTACAAGTGGATTCATGTTTTCCCTTGGTAGTGCAGCAGTTATATGGAGCAGCAAAAAGCAACCTATAGTTGCTTTATCGAGTATAGAGGCTGAGTATAGAGGTGCTGCTATGGCAGCATGTGAGGTGGTATGGTTGCAAAAGTTATTCGATGATTTGGATGTGTAGGGAGATGGTCCAGTTGTCATTCATTGTGACAACATGAGCAGCAAACAATTCGCTAGGAATCCAATGTTCCATGCTAGGACAAAACACATTGAGGTGCACTACCACTTTGTGAGAGAGAAGGTACTTGTAGGAGAGATTGACTTGGTATATGTCAGCACACAGGATTAGATAGTTGACATTTTCACAAAGGCATTGGGTGCAGAGAATCTTTGAAAGTTTCAAAGTTTACTTGGATTTGCAGAGATAGAGTTGAGCTTGAGGGGGATTATTGAGATGGCAAGCTCAACATGTGTGGACGTTGATGATGGACCGCCTAGCTAGATAAGTTTGTATGTCTACACTTAGCACGTTGGTGGTCATTATGATACTCACATGGCCATTGACTTATCACTTAGTATATTTAGTTTGTTACACCTACCTACAGCTGGCAAATATATAACTCCAATCGATTAGTGTAGTCGGTATGCACTATTTGACTTAAAAGGCCACTTTCCTTTATGTTGTATCTTATCTATACTTTGTGTACATTGTACAGTGAGTGAAAAAAGAAGAAAAATCAGCAAGAAAACGTTTTGGCCTCCATCTCTCTTCTTGTGTTCTTGAGTGAGCTTCCTCTTGTGTATACAGTGTGTGTTTGAGTGATGCCATCTTCATCTATGGGGGGAGGTTCTTCCATATAGTCCACTGAGGAGCTCATGAAGGCTTTCAACTAGCTAACATGAAACACATTGTGGATTTTGGTGTTAGGGGGAATTTCTAAGCAGTAGGCCAAGTCATCAACTCTCTTTAGAATCCGGTATGGGCCATAGAAGTGGTGGGCCAATTTGTTACTGCTACCCTCTTTGAGAGTAGAGTAGTGGGACTTAGGCACTTTCAAAAGGACCAATTCCCCTTCCTGGAATTCCAAATGCCTTCTTTTCTCATTAGTATAGAGTTTCCTGTGTGTTTGGACCTTTTGAAGGTTCACTTTACATTGCTGATGAAGTAAGGCTTGCAAGTGATCCAACTTAGCATGACTTTGAGGGTTTATCTTATCATTAAATAAGACCGTGGGGAGGGGAACCTTATAGCCATATAAGGCCTCAAAAGGGAAAAATCCAATGGTGGAGTGTGTGGAGTTATTATATACAAACTTAGCCAAGTGGAGCTACATATCCCAATTGTGTTGTATATCATGGAAAAAGTGCCTCAAATATGTCTCAAGCCATTTGTTCACTCTTTTAGTCTGGCCATTAGTCTGAGGGTGGTATTCAGCAGATGGAGCAAGCTTGGTCCCTATGGATGTAAAAATTGTCTGCCATAATTTGCCCATAAACTTTGCATCCCGATCATGTACTATGACTTATGGTAAGCCATGCAACCTGAAGGCATTTTCCATAAACTGAGTGGCCACCTAAGAGGCAGTGTATTGGGACTTAGTGGGAATAAAGTGGGAAGCTTTGGTGAGCAGATCAACTACCACATAGATATTGTTCCACCCTTTCTTAGTCGTGGGAAGGCCAGCAATAAAATCCATTGTGATATGAGTCCATTTCCCTTCAGGGATATGGAGGGGCTACAAGAGGCCAGCGGGTCTGAGTGTACTATCTTTGTTCTGTTGGCATGGAACACATTTGGTCACAAAGTTCTTGAAATCCCTCCATAAGCCTTTCCAATGAAAGCTCTTGATAATCCTGCATATGTTTTGAAAACACCCAAGTCCATTGTGATATGAGTCCATTTCCCTTCACAGATAGGGAAGGGATACAAGAGGCCAACGGGCCTGAGTGTACTATCCTTGTTCTACTGGCATGGAACACATTTTGTCACAAAGTCCTTCACATCCCTCCATAAGCCTTTCCAATGAAAGCTCTTGATAATCCTGTCATATGTTTTGAAAACACCCAAGTGACCAGCAGTGGGGCAAGAATACATCTCTTCCATGATCTTCTGCGTGGGGAAAGTGTGTGGGATGACAATCTTGCTCATGGAACCAAATAAGGCCATGCTATAGCTGATATTGGGAGTTTTCAGCCATGACCCCATGTTGTAATTTTTAGAATATGTGGCTGAAGTGATCATCTAACAAGTAAGTCTCTTGAAGCTCTTCAACCCAATCACAATTAAATTCTGAAATAGAGGATATTCTACATGCCCACATTCAAGAGAGTGAATCGGCCACAATATTATCCTTGCTCTGAGTGTGCAAAATGTTAAAGTCATAGTTTTGTAAGGTTGCCACCCATTGCCTTTGCTTAGGAGCCAAAGTGGACTGAGTCAAGAAGTACTGGAGGACTCGGTGGTTGCTTTTTACTAGGAAGCGGTTGCCATACAAATAGTGGTGCCATTTCTTAATGGCATGGAGGATGGCCAACATCCCTTGGTCATATACATTCATTTGCATCTCCTTCTCATCAAGATTGTGGCTCTCAAATGCAATCACACCATGCTCTTGCAACAATACTGCACCAATACCCCTACCACTGGCATCACAATGAATGCATCCAAGAGGAGAAGAGAAGGTGCAAGTGATGCGGAAGCTTTGCTGAAATCAAGTGTTGCGGAAGCTCTAAGGAAGTCAAGTTCAAAGAGGAGAAGAGAAGGTGCAAGTGCTACAGAAGCTCTGCTGAAATAAAATTCCAAGAGGAGAAGAGAAGGTGCAAGTGCTGCAGAAGCTCTACTGAAATCAAGCCCCAAGAGGAGAGCCCTACACCTATTGTGTAGGAGAGAAGGAGACTCAAGAAGGATCAAAAGGTGTCAACTTCCAAGTTGTGCAAGTGTTAGCCAACGGTTGTATACCGTACAAGGAACCATGATCTTGTCTCCAAGATCTACAAGTAAGAACTGGTTTATTTGTAACAGAGGAGCTTGCTCCTTGTCAATAATATAACTCCACAAGGAGAGGGACTGGCCCATCTTCTAGTCCCTAGTGTGTTGTCAATTTCTCTCTCTCTCTCTCTCCCTCTCACTCTCTCTCTCTCTCCCTCTCACTCACTCTCTCTCTCTCTCTCTACATCTTTCTTTTCTCTCATTTTTTCTCTCTATGTGCCAACATAATATTCACCATATGTATTTTAAGTATATAAGAAAGTCGAGCGTGTATTTCGGATGTTATAACAATGGTATTAGAGCAAGTATATTTGCTTTTCTCAAAGTAAAGGTGGTCCTTGCAAGAAGAAGGTAAAGATGGCAACTAATGAAGCATCTACAGGTGAGAAATTACAGGCTCAATCGATAGAGTACCATAGCTTGTTAGAAATTCCCAAAGTACATCAATTGATTGACAGCTTAAGGGCAAGGGAAGAAGCTACTTATGAATGATTGAATCCTCCAAAAGATGGTGATACTAGAGGAAACACCATTGCACCAATTGATGGTGAAGGTTCAAAGCATCCAATTGCAGAGAAGCTTCCTAGAAGAAAGAAGGACTCTCGGGTCAAGAAGAGTAAAAAGATCTCACCTCGAGTGAGGTGGATAAGAAGGGATTCATCTCCCTCAGCAAACTAGCTATTCCCCTTATTACTCAAGTTCCTCCTTCTCCTCATTGTCTTCTAGTTTCTACTCTCTTGGTTCTAAGTCTCGTGCAATCTGCAAATGGACAAAGAGGAACCATAAGAGGAGCAAGCTTAAGAAGACTAAGACTTTCAAGTTTGGGGATAAGGACATAAAGTTTGACTCTTACTCCGGTAAGAGAGATCCTGCTAAGGCGTTAGCCATTGTCAGGCAATTTGAAGTTACCTTTTCTTATGGTAAATTCTCAGAAAAGTCCAAGCTTAGGCATGTAGGCATGCACTTGAAAGACACCACTAGCAATTGGTGGTTGACTCTCATTTTGGAGGGAAGGAAACCTACGACTTGGGAAAAGTTCAAGAAGAAGTTTTATGCTCAGTTCTTGCCTCCTAATTTTGAGAAGGATGTCAAGAAGGAGTGGGATTGACTAGGCTAGAAAGAGGATGAGAAGGTCACTAGTTATGTAGACAAGTTTTGATCTAATCTTCTCAAGATTACTCCTTTCATGGAGATCTTGAAGAGAAGAAAAGGAAGTTTGAAGCTGGCCTAATCCCTCATTTACATAGAACCATGAAGGTGTATCTACATGAAACCTTATCTCTCATGATGGAGTCTGGCATCATAGCTGAAAGTTTGCATACACCTGGTACATCTCAAAAGTTGGAGATGAGTTCTTATAGAGCTAGACAAGAGTAGCTCTATGACCAACCAAGAGATAGGACTAATCAAAGAAGACCTATCTTTACCCATGACCAATATTCAAAGCCAGAGGATAATAAGAAGAAGTGAAAGTATCTCTCACCCTTTGAGATACAAAAGTACAAAAAGGAAGAAAGATGCTTTCTTTGTGGTGAGTTAGGGCATATGAAACCTGATTGTCCTCACAAAAGAAAAGAAGAAAATGTGGTTGAAGATCCTCCTGCGCCATCCTCAAATTCTATCCGGATGTGCAAGCTAACACTCATTCAAATGAGAAGAAAAGACCACTATTAAAGGGTTGGGGGACACTCAACAATCCATGAGTTTTGATACTCTTTGATCCAGGGTTCACAGATAATTTTGTATCAGCAGATACTGCTGAAAGACTACAAATTCCACCGGATCGATTGGAAACACCAATTGGATCATGTTCGGCACTTGAAGGACTTACAACCAATTCTAATCCTATCCATGGAAAGTTGAATCTTAGAATTGGGGATTACCGTGACTTGCACCCATTGTTAACTGTGATGTTATCTTAGGCATGCCTTGGCATTACAAGATTAAGACCTCTTCCCTATTTTGTTAAGAAGACCCTTGTATTTCAATTCAAGGGTCGGAACATAGTATCCATTGCTGATGCTGGAGATTGGCATGTGCCAATGGTTAGTCATGTTAGCATTTCTAAAGAAATGAAGAAAGCTATTTTTGCATACATGATTTTTGTGAGAGATTCAAAAGAAGCTAATGACTCAAGGGCACTTGATGTCTCTAATGAACACACAATACCAACTAATTCTTCTAAGTCTCAGACTTTAAAAGAACCCCTCTCTTCAATTGATCAATCCATACATGATTTTGTTAAACAATATGAAGATTGTTTTAGTGATTCACTCCTAGGAGAGTTACCTCCTAAGCACTCGGAAGATCACACAATTGATCTTATCCCAGGCAGTTCACCACCTATCCAACCGCCTTACCGAGTAAGTGAAAGTCATCAAGAGGAGATCCTAAAACAAGTAAACGAACTGTTGGAAAAATGGTTAGTTCAACCTAGCTCTTCTCCATATTGCTCTCCAGTCTTACTTGATCAAAAGAAAGATGGTTCTTTCCATATGTGCATAGACTACATATCTTTGAACAAGTTCACAATCAAGAATCGTTTTCCTATCCCAAGGATAGATGATACCTTGGATAAGTTGCAAGGGGCTAGTATCCTTAGTCACATTGATCTCAAGAGCGGCTATCACCAGATATGGATAGCACCTAAAGCTGTTTATAAGATAGCTTTTTGTATAACATTTGGACTATATGAGTTTTTAGTCATGCCATTTGGTTTTACTAATGCACCCGCCACATTCAACCAAATGATGGAGAGAATTTTCAAACCTCACTCAAAGTTCAGAGGTGTCTTCTTTTATGACATTCTAATATTTCACAGTCTAAGGAAGAGCATAGAAAACATCTATCTATTGTTTTTCAAGAGTTTCACAAGCATAGACTATAGATCAATGCTAAGAAGAGTGAATTCTTCATTTCGAAATATTGTTTCTCACAATTTGGTGAGAATGGATCTTGAGAAGATTTGAGCCATTGTTGATTGGCCTACACCTATTTCTATACATGTTCTTGGGCCTATGTTCATACTACAGAAGGTTCATATGGGGTTTTGCATATGTTGCATCTCCTCTACATGATCTTACTAAGAAGCAAATGCATTTTTGCTAGGGATCAAGGCAACTACAAGCCTTTGAAAGAATTAAGTTTCTTGTGACTCAAGAACCAGTTCTCATAGTTTTGGATCTTCAAAAACCTTTTGAACTTCACTGTGATGCTTCTGGGGATCGCATTGGAGCTATGCTTAACCAAGAGCATCATGCCATAGCATTTGAGAGTTGACGCCTCAAGGATCATGAGCTACATGCTCTAGTATATGAGAAAGAGCTTATGGCAATGGTACATGCTCTTCAAGTATGGAAACACTATTTACTTGGTGCAGATTTTGTTATTAAAATAGATCACCAAAGTCCAAGATACTGTGCGATGGGAAATTTTCTTATCTATGTTTCATTTTCAAATCCTTCATACATCTAGAACTAAGAATGTGGTAGCAGATGCTCTATCATGGCAACCTCGAGTGAATGAAATCACACTTGTTTACCATAATGAGTTCATGGATTTACCCAAAATATATGCAACTGATTCCAACTTCTCAACCATATAGGATCAGCTTAACTCAGGTCAGTTGATTACACCTTACTCAATTCAAGATGGTTATTTGTATCATCATCAAGCAATTTGTGTAGCATTACCATTGTGACACAAGGTAATGGATGAATCACATGCATCCCTATATGCTAGACATAGGGGTATTCTACCCACTACTTGAGTATTGGAAATATATTTCTTTTGGCCCACTCTTAGAGCTAACATTGAAAGATATGTTCACGAGTGCAAGATATGACAAAAAGTAATGTATGATAGGCATAAACCACCTAGTCTGCTAAAGCCATTACCTATTCCCAATGAGCCTTGGGAAAGTATAGCCATGGACTTTATCATGGAGCTTCCTCACTCACACAAGTAGGCAACGATGCAATCTGGACTATCATTGATAGTTTTAGTAAGCAAGCTCACTTTATACCTATGTGAAAGACAATCAAAGCCAATCATATGGCTAAGCTATTCATTGCTTATATTTTCAAGCATCATGGCATGCCTAAGTCCATTATAAGTGATCGAGATCCCCGCATGACTAGCCTCTTTTAGCAAGCTCTCTTTCGAGAACCTCGGGCAAAGTTAAAATTTTCATCCTCATATCGTCCTCAAACGAATGGGCAGAGTGAAAGTGATAATTCTACTGTTTTGGATCTTTTGAAATCCTATGTCTCTGATAATCAAAGAGAATGGAAAATTTATTTGCCTTTAGTAAATTTTGCTTTCAATAATACGGTGCACTCTAGTACCGATAAGGCACCCTTTGAGATCATCTATGGTAAGCCTCATTTACCACCCATTCTTCTTACGAAGGATAAGATTTTTGCAACAGCAGATGAGTTTGTTAGAGACATTGATAAAACTTTCACTCAAGTAAAAGTTGTTATCCAAAGGACACAAGAGAAGCATAAACGTGAAGCTGATAAGCATTGTCGTAAGTTAGATCTCAAGTTGGGACAGTATGTTCTTCTTAAGTTTGATAAGGCTCACTTGAAGAAGTAGAAAGGTCAAAAGAGTAAAGTGGTTAAGCTTTCTAATCACTATTATAGCCCTTTCAAGATCACAAATAAGATAAACAATGTGACTTTTTGTTTGGATATATCAAGTCATTGGAACATTCATAATGCTTTCCATATAAGTTTGCCACATCCCTATATTAGAGAACCTCCAATAGGACCAATCAAGGAAGATTTACCTAACATAGAAGAAACATAAGAGTTCCTTGTGCCTGAAAGAATTTTACACCATTAGGACAATACTCTAAGGTCAGGTAAGGTATTACAGAAGTATCTAGTTAAGTTTAAGAATTATCCCACATTGGACACTCAGTTTATGACTAAGAGAGAACTACAAGACTTTCCACATCTTCTTAAGGACTATGTATCCCCTCTACAATTGAGGTCAACTGTTTAGAAGCCAGAGGGATGTCACTAAATTGATTGCTTATTACGCATTCTCTATTTAATAAATTTATGCCAATAAATTAATGAATCACTTTTTTTAAAGTGTTGATGATGATATAGCATGGCTATGAGACCATTTAGAAACCAGTATTCCTAGTGCATCACTTAATGGGGTGATCAGAGCACTCTAACAGTGATATCTAGTACAGGCAGTACAAGTTATGAAGAGGGAAAGAAGTGTCTACCAAGTGTAAGAGTGTACACAAGAACCAAGGAGTTACACATAAATGAAGATGGATTAAGTTCTAAGAAGAGGAAGTGCATTAGCATTGTGTATATGTATTTATGTGTGCATCCGGGGACACCTGGGAACGTTTACTTGTGTGTAATGAGCATTACATTCATTTGGGGTCATCCTCTCCCTTACAAGTCAAGGTTTAAGGTCTTTTCTTTTATTAAGAAAGACAAGAGAGGTAATTCTCTCACTAAGAAAGATGAGAGATATGATCCTTTGGAAGTGAGGAGGGAAGTGATTTTCTCTTTCTAAGGTCTAAAATGATACAAGTTTTTGTGTGGAAGTCAATCTTAAGGTTGAGGCCCAAGGAAATTTAATGAACTCTCCTTAAGGTGGTTGCATGGACCATAGGTTAAGAGTACAGTTTGAGAAGCTGTTTTTTTTTAAAGACATGGTGAATCCATTTTTAGACTATCTCGTGACAGAAAGATGATCTCTAAAAATGGCATCCTAGGGTTATCGAAAACAAAGAGATCTATAACTTTTGTGTTGGACGTTTTTTCATTTGAGCAACACACGAAGAGATATCTCAAAATTGGTGCTACAGAGTAGGTCCTAGAACAACCACATCTTGCATGAAGGTTAACCCAAGAAGAGAAGCTCTTGAAAGCCTATAAAAGAGGAGGCTCTCCTTGGGTGTGAGAGAGGTAAAGGAAGCATCACTTTGCATACATCCAAGAGGAGAAGAGAAGGTGCAAGTGCTACAGAAGCTCTGCTGAAATAAAATTCCAAGAGGAGAAGAGAAGGTGCAAGTGCTGCAAAAGCTCTGCTAAATCAAGCGCCAAGAGGAGAGCCCAACACATATTGTGTAGGAGAGAAGGAGACTTAAGAAGGATCAAAAGGTGCCAACTTCCAAGTTGTGCAAGTGTTAGCCAACGTTTGTATACCGTGCGCAAGGAACCGTGATCTTGTCTCCAAGATCTACAAGTAAGAACTGGTTTATGTGTAACGGAGGAGCTTGCTCCCTGTTAATAATATAACTCCACAAGGGGGGGACTGGCCCATCTTCCAGTCCCTAGTGTGTTGTCAATCTCTCTCTCTCTCTCTCTCTCTCTCTCTCTCTCTCTCTCTCTCTCTCTCTCTCTCTCTCTCTCTCTCTCTCTCTCTCTCTCTCTCTCTCTCTCTCTCTCTCTCTCTACATCTTTCTTTTCTCTCATTTGTTCTCTCTCTCTACCAACATAATATTCACCATATATATTTTAAGTATATAAGAAATTCAAGCATGTATCTCGAATATTATAATAGCAGACAAGGATGGGGGCATAAGTAAGCACATCCTTAACTATTTGAAGCTATGATCAGCAATGGCATCCCAAAAGAATGACTGCTTTTTTAAGCAATCAGTCAAAGGTGCTACAATGGTGGCATAGTGCTTAATGAAGCGTCGATAGAATGAAGGGAGACCAAGGAAGCCACGCAAAGATGTGGTGTGGAAGGAGTGGGCCAGTCCCTAACACATTGCACCTTCTTTGGGTCAGTGTGCATACCATTTTTGCTCACAATGTGTCCCAAGTACTCCAGAAATGTCTACATGAAGGTGCATTTTCTCTCCTTAGCAAAGAGTCAATGCTCTCTCAATATGTCAATGTGTCAAGTACTCCTTGGATGACTTATTGTAAATGAGGATGTCATCAAAGAAAACAAGCACAAACTTGAACAAAAAGGGTTGTAACATTTTGTTCATGAGGCTTTGAAATGAGGATGGTCGTTAGTCAACCCAAAAGGCATCACTAGAAAATGATAAAGTCCACGATCAATCGTGAAGGATATTTTGACCTCATGTCCCTCCCTCATATGAATCTGATGGTAGCCAGAGTGCAAGTCAATCTTAGTGAAAAAGCATGCCCATTTCAACTCATCCAACAAATCATCAATCCATGGGATAGAGTAGTGGTTCTTGGTAGTGATTTTGTTCAAGTTTCTGTAGTCAATGCACATGTGAAAGGAGCCATCTTTCTTCTTGTGACTAACATGACATGGGATGCATAAGGGGAAGAATTCATTTCAATGAAACCCATATCCAACACCTCCTTGACTTGGTTTGCAACCTCTTTACGCTCACACTTGGAGAGTCTATAAGGGGCCTTGTTTACTAGCTTGGAATGGGGCTCTAAGTCAAGTGGGTGGTCCACTTGCCTCTTAGGAGGAAGGGCTATAGGCATCTGAAATAGGTCACTATATTCCTCAAGTAAGACCTGCAAGGCTGAATCATTAGATACTACAGAGGGTTGACTAGAATTGTCCTTATTCAATTGCAAAACAAAGATTTGTGAGCATTTCTTAAACTCCCTTTTGAGTTGCTTTGCTATAATGAGCTGAAAATCAATATGATCTTGAACTCCCTCTAGGTGGATGGGCTATCCATGCATCATAAATTCCATGTAGAGCTTAGAGAAGTCCCTAGTAATTTTTCCCAATTTTTTTAGCCAATCGCAACCCAAGACAACATCAATGGGGCCCATATCTAGGGCAATTCGATCAACCAGTGCCACATAATTTTCAGCCAAGCATAAGGGGACTGTGGAACATACATGTGTATTGATTTCTTCTTCTCCATTTGCTACTTGGACCTTCAAGGGGTGGTGTAATTCCATAGGAGTGCATTTCAATTGATCAATGGTGGCTGATTTATTGACAAAACTATGGGTGCTACCACTATACACAAGGATAAAGACATGCTTTCCAAGGATACTTTCTTGAATGCATAGGGTGCTAGGAATTTGGGAACCCGTCCAAGCGTCCAAGGAGATAGAGCAAAGGGAAGTGGTAGGCAAGTGGGATGTTAGATCAACTATCCATGATGGATCATCGCCTCTGGTCAAAAGGAAACCCATCCTCCGGGTCATAGAACTACTTGTGATCAACATCCTCTGCAAGCTCAACTTGGTCGGTGGGTAAGTCATCATCATCATTGTGCCAATATTCCATGACATACAAACTATGAACCTTGACCTTAGCTATCTTGTACAGGAACTTGGAGGCATGACCAATAGTGTACTTATCCCCATATTTAAATCATAGACCCTTTTCCGTTCCTTCACAACATCCAAAGAGAGGAAGCGTTGGCTATTGGATCCATGGGAAGGTGATGCAGTGGACTATTTATTTTTAGCATACTTATTCTCAGCATTGGAGCCAAATGCTATTCCAAAAGTGCCCATTATTCTTTCAGAATGGAAGTTGGGATAAGTGGGTACTTTGGGGTTGTTATAAGGCATAGAAGTGCCTCGGAAACCACCTCCATATGGGGCTCATTGTGAAGGGATGCAAGGCTATCCAAAACCTTGCTGAAAATGTTCATTCTTATGGTACTTTCTTGCATATCTCTCAGCTAGTTCAATTGCACCAGACAATGTGGTAGGTTTTTGGGCAATAACATTTGTCGATAGGCTCTATTTCAACCCATAAGGCTTATCCAAAGTCGCAAGACAAGATGGGGGTTAATATTAGCCAATACAATGAATTTCAGGACAAGATATGATGCATGTATACAAGAGGGATTGAGCTACTAAGCCTATGCAATCTTTAATCTCTCCAACAAATATATTAAGCTCAACAAGTGGATAAATATGAGAGATTAAGATAAGATGGTTATACCTCTTTAGTGGTTGGAGAAGATGGTTGAAGTATAGCCCATCATGGTGCCCATTTTCTCCATCAAGCAAGCCTGGTTGGTTAAAGCACTCCCATGGATGAAGGCTTCAACATTCGAATGCTTCCAATGATGATGACAGCTCCCGTGCTTGTTCCTGATCTTGAGCTTCAAAGAAGGAAAGCTTCAAGTGAAGCTTTCATGGCTACCCACAAAAATCCCATGCATGCTGAGCTCCATGTCTTCAATCCTGGTAGGGAAAGGCAAAAGGGGTTGAAAGATCTCTTGAAGGCTGAGCTCCCAGATGTTGTGGGCTGAATTGAGGGTTGGGGTTGAGCTTCAATGGTCAGATATAGCTTCAGTTGAAGGATCCATGGCTGCCCAAATTGTCCTGTTGTTGTCCATCTTGCAATTTGGTGCTCTCGGGGGCCAAGAGTGTCAAGAGGGAGGAGGTAGAAGTGTTGAGCAAGTGCCTTGGAGTGGTAGAGGGTAGGAAGGGGGCTAGGTTGGAGCTAAGGAGGGTAGGCAGAGCAAGGAATAGCATCGCAAAATGTACTGCAATTTGTAGGCTGTTCCCTGGGCTCTCTCTTGGGCTGTGACCCTCCACAAGGGTATTGTCCTTTGTGAGGGGCAAGAGGGGAAGGCTCCTGGGGCTTCAACAGGGCACTTCCATGGCTATTTTGGGGGAATGGAAGGGTTCTTCTCTATTGTGTGGCTATGGAAATTTGCCTAAGAGGAGAGACAAAGGGATTGAAGCAAAAAGTAATTGAGTTTTTGTCCTCTTCCCTTGGGACTCTAAACTTGGCCTAGAACCCTTAAAATTTTAATGAAAAGGAGTGCCGACTTGCTATTTTAACCATTTTACCTCCAGATATGTCTGAGTCTCCAATCATAGCTTGTACTTACTCAGAAATCGAAGATTAATTGTAGTCCTTCTTGCTACACCTGTACCTATAACCTAAGTAACTAGGGTTTTTGGGATTTAAAAAGGGAGAAAGGGGAAAGAAGAAAAGGACCAAAGCCTGAAGCTCTCATACCACTTTTAATGAGAATGAAACTGAGAGGAGATAGGAGAAGAGCTGAAGAGAGAGAAAGAGAGCAAGAAGAAGAGAAAAGAAGACTAGAAGAGGTGTGAGAAAGACAGAAAAGAGGAGAGAAGGAAGGAGAAAGCCATTGAAGCTAGAGATGAAGGTGAAGAGTATATTCTTGATAATACCGGTTGCACTAATCTAGGACTCTTACACCTTATATACCTCAATCAATGTGACTGGGTGTCTAACCCCTAGTTTGTATGTATCCCGCTTGTTATAGGCTTGCCCTCTTGCTACTACAGAGGTAGCTTGAATTCTTGACTCGACTCCCTTTGTTGTTATTTTAGCCACATCTAGATCATTTAGTGCAATGTTACTCAAGTGCACTTATCATGAAATCCAACCTTCTTAAGAAGATTTGCAACTAAGTGGCAAGGGGTAATTGGGTGGTATTACTTAAACACTGAAAGACTTCACATAGCTTTTGAGCATACACTTTTACACTCATTGAAGTCTTTCTGAGTTTCATTTAGGACACACAACCAATATTGGCTCCCCTTTTAAAGAGAGAACACCCTACGAAACCCAATGTAGAACACTTGTATAGTGGCAATCGAATGCACCACAAGTCAATAGCACCACCACTAGTGTTGAGATATCGAGCTCCACTCATGATATGCCAGGGTGACTGTTGTGCATTTATGTCACCGACTTGTTAGTTGCAGATGCGGATGGTACACCGCCCATGAATAATAGCTAGATGATAGCTATCCTTATCTACTCTAGTTCGTGGCTCAGTTAGTATGCCACCTTAGTTAGTTGAGTTTGGTTTGAGACCCATATATAGGGTTCTTCTATTTCTATGTACTAGAGTTCTTTTGGCTTACACAACTAAGAAGAGGAAAACTGTTTTCAGCCTCCATCTTTGTGTGTATTCCCCCATTGTGCAAGCGAGAAAGCTACAAGTGAGACTCCTCCATCTCTCCCACAATCTTGACATGGTATCAGAGCCTTGTTTGTGGTAAGAAGCTCAAGAAAGCAAACCAAGTTCGCGGTTTTCTGGTAAGAGGACCACTGTTGCTTTTATGTTTCTGTTTTGGGAGCAAGTCTCTGCAGGTAGCACAGCCGAAAAGTGCAAGAGTGCAATGTTTTAGATTGAGACGCCCTTCGCGGTGTAGGAAGAGGGCAGTATATGCTGCGGGTAAGGGCTTTAGCCCTTGGTTGCCCTCTTTTTTTGATTCGAGGCCATTTCGGGGCCTGTTTTGGAGGCGGAAGTTTTCCGCACGCACTCAGGAAAAGGCCATGTTTTATGCTGTGCGACCACTGTTCTACAGGTCGGTGAAAAGTTACTGTAGAAATTGCATCGTATGCCTGTGCGCAGAGACATTGGGAGTTACAGAATCATCCTTGTTGCCTATTGATGCAAAATTGTCACTAGGAAGTGACTGTGTGGTCAAATACCACTTTCGCCAGTTTTGCAGATTTGCCCTTGTGAGGCTGAAGTTGTATTTTTTGCACTGACAGAATTTTTTGCAGTGTTCTGTAATGGCGTCTGATTCTCTTTCACAGATTGTCACTAAAAAGCTTGACAAGAACAACTTCCAAGCATGGAAGTTTAGAATGACGAATTTCCTTATGGGAAAAGGATATTGGGAATTCGTTGCAGGAAATGAAGAAGAACTAGTTCTTCCTGATGTTCCCAATCAACAACAAATGCAGGCATTTAAAGGATGGCATGAGAGAGCCAGAAAAGTTATGTACTGGCTGTCTATCAGTATTTCAGACTCTATGATTGTGCATATTCAGGATGCAAGTACGCCAAAGGAGGCATGGGATACTTTGTCCAAAATGTATAGCACAAATACGCAAGCCAGGAAAATGCAGCTCAAGCAAGAGTTGCACAATGTGCAAAGAGAAAGTATGAGCATCAATGACTACCACATGAAGGTGAAGAAGATTGCAGATGCACTTGCTTCCATTGGGTCGCCAATGGAAGATGATGATTTAGTTTCTGTGACCTTGAATGGTCTAGGAAAGGATTATGCACAGTTCCGAACATCCATTTCTGTCTGTGAAAGATTTCCTGATTTTGAGGAGTTGATTGCTCTTCTAATTTCTGAGGAGCAGAGAAATGGTGGTGCATCTTCTTTAGGAGGAACTTCAAAAGAAACTGTCTTCTACTCAAATGCTGAAAGAGGTAGAGACAGAGGTAGAGGAGGCTGATCTAGAGGCCGTGGTAGAAATCAGAATATGCAGCAAACTCAAGAGAACCAGTCCTATGGAGGAGGACGTGGTAACTCTAGAGGCAAGGGGAGCCAAAGAGGTCATGGTGGATGGCAAAGATGCCAAAATGCAAACAGCAATGTTGAATGCTACTACTGTGGTAAAATGGGTCATATGGCTAAAGACTGTTATAAAAAGCAGAATGATATCATGAATGGAAAATTGCAACAAGGAAATTATGCATCTTCTAGTAGATAGGGTAATGACAGAAATGAGCATTAGTTTATGGTGCAGCACATGACCAATTCTGTGACAAGTGCAGAAGAAAGTAACGATGTGTGGTATGTTGACTCAGGTGCGTCAAACCACATGACAGGTCATGCAGAATGGATGCTGGATGCAAGGAAAATGGAAAAACCAAGATTTGTGGAGACTGGTGATGATACTGCACATCCTATTGTGCAGATTGGAAAATTTCCTTTGTCTATGCAGGATGGGAAAAAGAAATACCTATCGGATGTATTTCATGTCCCAAATATCACCAAGAACCTGGTTTTTGTTGGTCAAATGGTTGAGCAGGGCTTGCAGGTCAGATTTAATCCTCATGGATGCTTTGTTGAGGATATGAAAAATAAAGGTCGCTTGATAGCAAAAGGAAAGAAGAAGGGCAGAATGTTTACGTTGGATGCAGACATGCGTGAATTGAGTACAACAATGTTTGCACATGGGACCGGTGTAGTTGCAGATATTGATATCTGGCATAAACGCATTGGTCATGTTAATGTACAGCGACTTAAATCAATGCAGGCCCAAAATATTGTTGCAGGATTGCCTAAATTCAAGGTTGCAAAAATGCATAACGTATGTGAAGCCTGTCAATTTGGAAAATAGGCAAGGAAACCATTTCCTAGACATGTTCAAGAGAGTAAGAAGCCATTGGAATTAATCCACTCTGATGTGTGGACTACTAAAGTTACATCTATTGGAGGTTGTCATTAATTTGTCACTTTTATTGATGACTATAGCAGAAAAGTTTGGTTGTATTTTATGAAAAAGAAAAGTGAAGTGTTTGGGCATTTCAGAACTCTTAAAGCTATGGTTGAAAAAGAAACATGCATGCAAATAAAATGCCTAAGGTCAAATGGAGGGGGAGAGTACCTCTCAAATGAGTTTGCAAGGTTCCTGCAGGAGCATGGCATAAAGCAGAAATATTCATGCAGTCATACCCCACAACAAAATGGAATTGCACAAAGGAAAAATAGGCATATTGGAGAGGTATCTCGTGCCATGCTCAATGAAAAAGACCTACCAGATTTTTACTAGGCTGAGGCAGTTGCTACAGCAGTCTACATAATGAACAAGATTCCCACTGCAACATTACATGGTATGACTCCAGAGGAGAGGTATACTGGTAGAAAACCAAATATTTCTCATTTGAAGATTTTTGGTTGCATTGCCTATGTTCATGTGCCAGATGAATTGAGATCCAAGTTGGATCCAAAAGCTGAGAAGTGCATCTTTATTGGTTACTCTCTGCAGAGCAGAAAGGGTATAGGTGCTATAACCCTTATACTCGTAAGTTTACAGTGAGTAGAGATGTTGTTTTTTATGAGATGAGTAGCTGGTATAAACCAATAAATGTGATTGATGATATAGATGCACAAAATGGTAATACTGCACAGAATTCACATCAGCAGTCACAAAACATTAGTGGACCTGGAGTGTCCTCTAGCAGTGGTTCACATTCTTCGCCATGGACATGCAGATTGAGATCAGGAGATTCTCCTCAAAACAATGCAGATAGTGGTATGCAGGTTTCACGAAAAGGAAAAGAGAAGGTAGATCAGCCCATGTTTGATGTAAATTCAGGTCACTCTTATGTGGATGGTGAATCCAGTGGCTCAGAACAGAGCATTGATGATGGGTTGGGTATTCCTTCTATTGTTACACCAGGATTAAGGAAGACCAGGGATGTTTTGAGAGCACCTAGGAGTGAACCTACTTTGCGCAGGTCTACCAGAGCTAGGTATCCTGTGGATAGGCTGAAATATGATGGATTTATAGCCATTCACTATGCCTATATGGTCAAAGTGATACAAGAACCAGAATCCACTTCTTTTGAGCAAGCCATGGGAAAAGAAAAATGGGAGAAAGCCATGGATGAAGAAATGGATGCCTTGGAAGCAAATGCTACATGGGAATTGGTACCTTTGCCTAAAGATAAGCATGCAATTGGTTGTAAGTGGGTTTATAAGGTGAAGCACAATGCAGATGGTTCTGTGAACAGATACAAGGCAAGATTAGAAGTCAAGGGGTATGCACAAACATATGGCATTGATTATGAAGAAAAATTCAGCCCGGTTGCAAGGATGGCAACCGTAAGAGCAGTCATTGCTATGGCCGTATCAAAGGAATGGTCTTTACATTAGATGGATGTAAAGAATGTCTTCTTGCATGGTTATTTGCAAGAAGAGGTATATATGGAGCAGCCACTAGGTTATGTGCATGCTGTTCATCCTGAGTTTGTTTGCAGGTTGAAGAAAGCCTTGTACGGCTTGAAGCAAGCACCTAGAGCATGGTCTGACAAGATAGAATAGTATCTTGTCACTATTGGCTTTCAAATTTCCAAGGCAGATTTCTCACTTTATGTGAGAAAAACAGAAAAAGATATTATGCTACTTGTCATTTATGTTGATGATTTGATTATGACAGGTGATAGTGATGAAGATATCCTTCATGTGAAAATGCTATTGAAGCAGAAGTTTGAGATGAAGGATTTGGGAGAGCTGCGTTATTTCTTGGGCATTAAGGTGATTAGATCACCAAGTGGGATACGGCTCTTGCAGAGGCAGTATGGATTGGACATGCTGTCCAAATATGGGATGACAGGCTGTAAGCCTATTTCAGTTCCTTTGGAGCAGAATGTAAAGCTGAGCGCAGATGCAGGTGAGCTTCTGGAAGACCCTACTATGTACAGATGCATAGTAGAAAGTTTGATTTATATGACTATTACCAGGGCAGATTTGAGCTATGATGTTGGATTGGTAAGTCAGTTTATGCAAGCTCCAAGGAAACCGCATTTGGATGCGGCCAGACGCATACTCAAGTATGTGAAGTCCACATTGCAGTATGGACTATTTTATGAGACTGGGGTTCAGATACAGTTGCATGGATACACTGATGCTGATTGGGTTGGTAGTATTTCTGATAGACGATCTTCCAGTGGATATGTTTCTCTTTTGGAAGTGCTACAGTCACTTGTAGCAGCAAGAAACAACCTACAGTTGCCTTGTCGAGCACAGGGGCTGAGGGGTGTAGCAATGGCTGCATGTGAGGTAGCTTGGTTGCATAAGCTACTTTATGATATGCATCAGTCTACAAATGGGCCAGTTGTCATTTATTGTGACAACATGAGTAGTATACACTTGGCAAATAACCCAATCTATCATGCTAGAACAAAGCACATTGAGGTACATTATCACTATGTACGAGAGAGAGTTTTACTAGGTCTTATTGATCTACTTTATGTCGGCACAGAGGTTCAGGTAGTTGACATATTTACGAAGGCATTGGGCGCAGAGAAGCTGCGCAAGTTCAGAGACCTGCTTGGTGTACAGGAATTGGGATTGAGCTCGAGGGGGAGTGTTGAGATATCGAGCTCCACTCGTGATATGCCAGGGTGACTGTTGTGCATTTATGCCACCGACTTGTTAGTTGCAGATGCGGTTGGTACATTGCCCATGAATAATAGCTAGATGACAGCTATCCTTATCTACTCTAGTTCGTGGCTCAATTAGTATGCCACCTTAGTTAGTTGAGTTTGGTTTGAGACCCATATATAGGGTTCTTCTATTTCTATGTACTAGAGTTCTTTTGGCTTACACAACTAAGAAGAGGAAAATTGTTTTCAACCTCCACCTTTGTGTGTATTCCCCCATTATGCAAGCGAGAAAGCTACAAGTGAGACTCCTTCCATCTCTCCCACAATCTTGACATAGGTTGCATTTTCCTTCAAAGTCATGCTAAACAACGTCAAATGATGTGCTTCCTCGTCAACTTGGCATTTCTCAACGTAAGTTTTTTAAATTATTTGTTATGTAATTCTATATCTTTGTTTAGATTTCAACTAAAGATAGGCAATAGATATCCTAAAGCGGGTAGATCCGATGCACTAGCTAGGATTTGTATTACTTGAGGGGATATTAACGGTGGTTGCGCCATTCCTATGGATATAGGAATAGGCTTACGAGGGACAATTATGATGTTGCTAATGGCTTCACTACATGGTAGTGTTGATCCACCACTTCGATTGGTCCTAAAAGGAGTTGACCTTCCACTTTTAGGTGTTAAGGATAAACTACCACTTTTGTATGTACAAGGATTTCTCTTACTATGAGGGTCTGTAAGGCCTCTAACTTTAATGGATATTTGACTAGTATGGTCCAAGGATTATTTGCAAAATATTTTTGTGAGTTTTATTAGTCGTTATTCATGTTACTCTTGTTGAATTTGAGAGGTCTCTAGCTTGTGCTCATGTTCTTGCCTTAATAGATTTTTCTTACTTTTGAGAAAAATTTGATACACTCAAGAACTAAGTCTTAAGCCCTTATAAGAATCCTAAAGGCTCCTAGTAAATGCACCACATGTTGGGACCTAAAACCAAACACTGGCTCGGCTCAAATCGGGCTTCTAAACACGCAAAACAACCCCATAAGTTCTAGGGGGAATACCCTTACCTCCAAGGATACCCTATGGACCATGTATTGGTTCCATGGTGGAGGGATTTCATATTGTAGTCCAACGTATTACCCTTTCTGACTCCAAGAAAAGTAGGTCCCACATGTAGGTGACTAACTCACCTCAAATCACATACATAAAGGGCCCCCCTAGTCAACTATTGTGGCCCCTATGGCTCTCCTACACCCCATGGATTGGCCTTAGGATGTGCCATCTGAAATATATAAAATATCTTAATGCACTCCTCTCTTAATATTTCTCATTCCAAGAGACTATTTATAACCTCACATAAATCTTTCCCAAGAATATACGCGCTTACTTATGGCTAGGGATCTTTTTTCACTCCATGTGGATCAACATACAATTGCTATGAATCCAAGAGATTCATTCCAATACCATGCTTATATGCATATACAATGTTTCATGCCACATGGGACTCAAATAATTCTAACTAATAAAATAGCCATATGATGTGCAAATCAATTATTTTCATGATTTATTATAGCATAATGTGGCATTAAAAAGATAAAACTAGGCTAACTTGTGCTTTCACCCCTTTAAATATTCTCTAAAATCCTAAATGCCTTATTATGATGCAAAAATATTTGGTTCTTCATTAAAAATATGTAAATTTTCAGCATTCATTTCATGTATATGCCTTGTATATATCGGTTTTTATATATTATGTATTTTTATATAGAATCTACCCTTACTTGACCACTTTAACACAAAAGCAAGCATAGGCTGAGGCTAACCCCCAAGCCCTCAAGTTAGGAACCTCAATGGCATTGGTCAATATCTTTGTTCCTAGCCCCCTAGCCATGCTTCCTATTCCCCCATGTAAACTTAGGGCACATCAAGGGCAAGATACACCTAGAGAGTCTTGCTTAAACTTGTCTCCTTGAGTCACTAGCACAATTCCTTTCTTATTATCCCCAACATCTCATAGCTAGAGAAATAATACAATCCACAAGTTCATTGGGAATCACTCAATACTATAGTGCTACTAACTATTCCAATCTCTACTCATTGATAAATTATAATAGAATGTCTTCTCTATCACATCCATGGTTGTGAGATCCACACTCCTCAAAGTAGCTTGAGGTTCCCCTCATGATTCCCCCTTGACTTTGTTATCCCTTAGTAAAAGGACAATACTTCCCATCACTTATCCCATTGATTGGTTCCTTGCTTCATTGACTCCTTGATTTTGATTTGGTAATATCTAGATCTATCTTGGAAAAGACCTTGCCTCCATATAGACAATCTAGATGTTGATTGATCTTGGGTATAGTGTACTTATTCTAGAGATTGAATTATGAAACATTGGTGATCCACTCCTTTCTTTTCAATGGTAGCATGAGAGCTCAATGGTAACAATATGCAGCATAGGTAGAGTTACAAAAATTAGCCACTTCTAACAAGAGAGGTAGAAAAATATTATTATCAAACAAGAGTAAATAAAGAAATATTACATCAAAAGAGGATAAGGCCATAGAAAAATCCAAAGAGTACTCATGAAGGGAATACGAGAAATGAAAGTGAAGATAATGTGAGGAAGAGGAGGAGCTAAGGAAGAAAGAAGCAAAATATTTAGCATGGCTATCATAAGATTAGTAGAGTAGCCAATGAGGGTCAAAGAAGTAGCACTCATAGGCCCTATGAATTTTCACAAAAGCAAGCAGCAACAAAGGTATAACTTTGAGTGCAATAGAAACCCCACAACCTCTACTACTAATGAGACAAAGGCAAGGTGCCTTTGGAATCCCTATGGGATCCAATCATCACCTTCACACCATCCATTATAGCAACCGTAGTTGAAGGAAGTTCAAGGGAAAATTGGAAGACAAGGTGTTTGAATTGGAAGTATAGCTCACAAGCCTCTCCTAAGTAAGATCAGAGGACTCCAATATTATAGGTGCTAAAAGTTTGATAATCATAGATGTAGAATCCAAACAAAGAACCCCTAAGGTACCTAGGATCAAAGGATCCTTAACTAAAAGAATCAAAAGATCAATCAAATGAGGAAAGTAAGACCACGTTAACCACTCTTGAGAAAGAAAAATAGAATCATGCCAAAAAACATTTCGGGAGTCTTTCAACCAGAAAAAAGAATAGAGCAGTACTTAAGGCTAGGATTGGTATAGGAAAAAGGTATGAAGAGCTTTAGGAACAATGTGAAGTGGACACGGAGGAAATTGAATGCAACTAGAGAGAAAATTTACAACTACCAAGACAAGGAGAATGTTTGACTGGAAATAGGGATAAATACAATGACACAACTATAAGAGTAGTTAAAAAAGGAATTCGATGAGCAAAGAAAGCAAAGGATGAGTTGAAACATGAAAATAAAATGGTAATGGAGTTTGCCAATGAAGTTCCAAGGGTGTCACATAATTACAAGCAAGTCCAAAACCAATTAGCTTATGGAGAAAAAGCCAATAACAAAGTTGAGTTGGGCTTAAAAGGAAGAATGCTCCACAATAGAAATCCTAACAACTAGCAAAGCAAAGGACTACAATAACCGAATGATTAAATGGACTATGGTAAGAGAAGAATGCATCCCCTATGCTTGACATGGCCATGAAGCTAGAAGAATTAGAGCATGAGAGGAATTGAACAAAAGAAAGGGATAGGGCAATGGAAGAAATTGCAGATATAGCAATAAAGCTTTGCCAATATCCTAGTAGAAATAGTGAAATAGGGCAAAAGGAATGCAATTGAGAACCTAAAAAGGAAGGTATAGCTTAGCAAAAGAGCACTCAAGCAAGTATGGGAGCAACCTGACAAAGGAGGATTATGTATTGTGTCCTAGCAATCTGACAAACCATTTCTAGCCATAGAAGAATGGTTGTTGCCCCTCTAATGTTTAAGGCAAAAGAATGGGACCCAATGAAGGTTAGGGACTCAAAGTTGCAAGAGCCTAAATGCATAGAAGCATCCACCTCCTTGGAAGTGATGGCATAAGCCAAGCAAAGAAAAAAGAAAAGAGTGGAGAAAATGAAAAGGAAGATTGTTGCATCACCCTAGCAAGTGCTAGATATATCATTTCCATAAAGATGAGAGTCTATTTCTAAGAGTTGGGACAATAAGATTTCTACACTAAAATAATAATGGTCCCAAGAGTCACCTATGCAATTTTCATTCTATCTCCCAAAGGGACTCTAAAAATTAATTTCTATTGGGGTGCCCCATAAAATCATTAGAGTGGAAGCACAACTAAGAAAAATGTGGCTAGAGAATAAGGCACAAAAACTTGGATTATGGCAATATGAGCCATAAGATGATTAGCATGATAAAGTGTTTGAGGTGCCCAAAATAATGTGAGGCTACCAATCCCAATCAAAGTGGAGAAGAGATCTTGTGGAGACTAGCATGGAGGCTTGCTTTCCTTTTGTAGTGCATTACCGAATATCCCACCTACATGCCCTATCCCACCTACAAAGGCATGGATTTGATTATGACCCTAAAAAACATGAGCGATATGACTTTTCTCTTGTCTTCAATGTTAATTTTCAAAGGGAAGAATATGGTCTCAAGTTTAGAGAAGTAGACTTGGTGCCCTCTTTTAAACTATTTGTGTCAGACTTTTTGGACTATCTAGATCTAGAATTTCTTACTACTTGCAATTATTTAAGGCTTCTCATTACATGGTTGAACCAAAAAGAGTAGCAAAAGAAAAAGACTTGCACACTCTTTTCTTTGATATAGACACACAAGAATAGGTTATTCCTTTGAGTACCAATGCTATTAGCCTACTATCTTGAGTTTCTAGAGGACACAAATGCAAGTAGATTTACTAATTGTAGTTACCGCTTCCTTCCAACAACACCATTAGCGGCAAGGCTAGCTTTCAAGAGTTACATATGAGCACAATTTACTTGAAATATAATTTGAAGCCACTCTGTTGATGTTAATCGATTGAAGAGACAAAGATTTGAATAGCACTTATCATAAGGATCATGGAAGTGAGTGCATGATTAGAGGAAAGACCAATCTTTGGCTCAAAAAGTGGGTTGGATGCCCAAGGGGGATGGAAAAACCCTAACTCTAAAAAGTTGTATAAAAAGGATAAAGAGAATGGAAAAGGCTATTCATTTGTGTTCTTACTTCTTGTTCTCGCTTTCTTATTTTCCATTACGAGAGAGAGAGAGAGAGAGAGAGAGAGAGAGAGAGAGAGATGGAGGAGGGGGAGAGAGAGAGAGAGAGAGAGAGAGAGAGAGAGAGAGAGAGAGAGGGAGGGAGGGAGAGTGTGAGAGTGAGGGACCAAGCATAAAGCTCCCATCTCTTCTCTTGAGTGCTCTTACATACCTATCATCATTCTTCCTCTTTACATGTGAAGGCCATAGGGGGTGATAAGGAGAACGGGTGCATGTGTGAGTTGTGATTTTTCCAAGTGCTATCTTCATTATTGAAGGAGGGCCAAGGGAGCTCATTACAATGCTTTCGAATTTCCTACAATGTATGAGATGCTAGGTGATACCTAGCCAATGAATTTTGTGTTGAAGCTTTTGAAAGAGTAAGAGTGTGCCCAATGGTCCCAAGATATTTAGTGTGTTTTGCCCAATGTTATGGTTCCCTTTCAAGGACGAATGACACATTAATCTTGAAGTCACTCCTACATTGGTGTAGAAAAATAGGAGGGGCATGCAAATGCCAACTTCAAAACCCTTACACATTAGTTAGGAAAACACCTTATTAGTTAGATCTAAAGATTTTTTGTTGTTTTGTGGGATAATTTTATTTTCCTTAGTTTTTTCATGTGATTGGCAAAGCATTTTTTCACTTTCACATTCCATTTGATATTATCTAACTTTTAAAATTGCTTCATTATCTTATTGATGGGGTGGTTGGTCTTGCATAGCATGTTTTCGTCAAGTTAAAGAAGAAAGAGAAGTAAGAGAAGGAAAATAGAAGAGGAAAGAAGAGGAGAAAGAAAAGAAGAAGAAGAGAGAAAAAGAAGAAAATTAAAAAAAAAGAAAAAGAAAGAAGAGAAGAAAGAAAAGAAGAAGAAGAAGAAGAAGAAGAAGAAGAAGAAGAAGAAGAAGAAGAAGAAGAAGAAGAAGAAGAAGAAGAAGAAGAAGAAGAAGAAGAAGAAGAAGAAGAAAGAAAGAAGAAGAAAAAGAAAAAGAAAAAGGAGAAAAAGAAAGAAGAGGAGAAGGAATGAAGAAGGAAAAAAAGAGGAAGGGAAAAAAAGCGCCCCCCCCCCCCCCCCCCCCCCCACCTCCCCCAACCAAAAAAAAAGGGCATATGTTGCATGCCTTAGGAGGGAACCCCAAGTTCCCCCCCTCCCATACATTGTTGTGGGATGTTGCTAGTTGTGTCGATTATCATTCCCTCTCACCACCTCCATGTTGCCCCATGCCACACCATGCATGCCATCATTGTGTTGCATGTTGTTTGCCGCCATGTTGTGATCACCATCACTACCACGCACTGCCCCCAACATGTAGTCGCACCCCTGTCACTTATGGACCCCCCCACCATCTTTGTCTTTACTTTCCCCTCCATCCTATCCTCCCTCCTCACCTCCCTCCTTATCTCCTCATCTTTGCCTCTTCCACCTCCTCATCTTCCCTTCTCCTGCCTCTTCATCCTCTCCCGCCTTCCCTCCGCCTAACCCTCCCTCCCCTTCCTCCTGATCCTCTTCATCTCCCTCCTTCTAATCTTCGCCTTCTCTCTCCCTCGTCTTCTTCATCCTCTTCCTTCTCCTTGTTCTCTCCACTCTCCTCCCTAAACCTCTTCTGCCCTTGCCTCCCACCTCTCCCACTACCATTCCCACCCAAAAAAAAGGGGAAAGAAGAAGAAGAAGAAGAAGAAGAAGAAGAAAACCCTCTCCATCTCTCTTTTCCATCATCATCCCCACATTTTTGTGGTCTCAACATGGGCAATATTGATTATGCTTGTGACTGCATCCACTCCACCTTGACTCCATCCCCAAGGCTGATGAAAGAAGAAGGATTCACAAAAAAGGATTTTAATAAAAGGATTCATGAGTAGGCAAGTTGCCACACAAGCTGCATGAGAAGGCAGGTGCACAATTGTATTTTTTTTGTAGTCAAAAATCCCTACACCTCCCTCTTGTTGTTGACTGCATGGGTTGGCATTGAGTGAGCTAGGAGGAGAGATGCATTGAAGAGAGAGTGTGTGTGAGTGAGTGAGTGCGTGAGGGGTGTTCACAGCCAACCTGGCTCTCTGTAATCTTGACTATGGTGGGAGAGAGAGAGAGAGAGAGAGAGAGAGAGAGAGAGAGAGAGAGAGAGAGAGAGAGAGGAGACCTAGGAGGTGATGGGCTAGTTAATGCCAGGAGGTGAAAATTGAATAATTTTTAAAATCAAAATTTTTAAGATTTTAATCTATCAAAATCTTGCACATAGACACGTGCACGTGCACACATGCCCTCACAGGTGCATGGGCACTTGCACACACTTCCTCACACGTGCACATAACTTCTTGCATTAAGCCCTATGTGCATATACTCCTTGTTCTCATTGCACATAGACAAGTGCACACATGCACTCGCATACACATCCTCATACATGCACATGTGTTCGCGCACACAACCTCTCATACTTAGACTCTTACACACATGTGCAGATGTACACAACCTCTCACACTTAGACTCTTACACACATGTGCAGATGCACACAACCCCCTCACACACAAGCCCTTACACCCATACGCATGCATATGGACATGTGTACATAGGCATTGCACATAGACACGTACACACGTGTACACATGCACAATTCACCCCTCACATAGACCCCCACACATGTGCACATTGCTCCCTACACACATCACATGTGCACATAACCCTTGTCATGCACTTGCATACATATCCTCATATGTACACACATGCACATGTGCACGTGTACACAACCTCTCTCTCTCTTAGACTCTTACTACACACACATCATCACATGTGCACATGTGCACACACATAACCCCTTGCATGCAAGCCCCTCACACACATAAGTCAGTGCACACACACACAACCCCCTTGCACACAAGCCCATGCACTTGCACCCATGTGGGCACACTTGTGCATGTGCACATAGGTCATTGCACATAGGCAAGTGCACACATGCACTTGCATACATATCCTCGCACATGCACACATGCACATATACACAACCCCCTTGCACTTGCATCCATGCTCATACACTTGTACATGTGCACATAGGTTAGTGCACATAGGTCATTGCACATAAGTAAGTGCACATGTGCACTTGCACACACATCCTCATACGTGCACACATACACACATATATGTGCGCACACACCCTCGCACATAGGCACTCGTGTACATGCTCGTGCATACAACCCCATGCACTAGGACTCTTACACATAGGCCATTGTACTTTTGCACTAGGACATTGCATAACATCTTCACACACGTGCACCTACACACATGCACATAGACCCCTGCATGTACACGAAGACACATGCATGTGCAAATGTTTGCACAAATAGACCCGTGCATATATACACATGAACCATTATATAGTTACACACCAATCCTACACATAGACACCTCACACACCACATTGGCACATGCTTATGCCTACACTTGCATGTTTGCAAGTTAGCTTCATATGCACACATACGTATTACCACATGATATGTCATTCACACAATACTCCTACATGCAGTTGCACACCCTAGCTACACGTACCATCACCTTTGTGCTTGCAAAACCTGTTAGAATATCAAGCTCCCGTTACTCTTCAATCAGTCTATCTTAATGTTCGATACAGTTGTACACTTGTGTGACATTCAATAAGTCGGTGTAGTCAATGACTTAACCACAGTTAGTATTGGTTAGTCATACCTATGTGTGTAAGTCTCTTTCAATTAGTAGGATGGAAGAATAATGGAAGAAGAACAACAATGAGCTGAGGCTCATCTTCCACTCCACTCTGTCTCTCTCCCTCTCTTCCAACATGGTATAAGAACTTGAACGCTTGAAGCCTGAAGGCTTGGCAATGGCCATTTGACATCAAGACATCAGATATGAAGAAAACGTCATCAAAGGAGACTATGCCTACAACCCATTTTTTTGCAGAAGCTATATCTTGCTACAAAAATGATTTTTGGAGAAACTCCCCACCATTCTTGACCGTTTCAACGTGATCTACAATTTTGTAGAAGAAAGTTTTTTCAAATTCCTCGTAGATTTTGAGATATTCAGCACAAACCTGTGCAAACTAGTTGTTTACTACACTAAACAACTGGTGATTCCAAGGCACCGGTCGCTTTCATCCTAACAATGTATATGCTCTTCTTATCATGCATTTGAGCATGATATTGGAGTGTTAAATGCTCAATTTTGGAGCTTATTTGCAAGCTGGAAACAGTGAACTAGTTGTTGTCCTGAATTTATAAACAATATACCTACAAGGTTGAAGTATCTGTAATGCCAATTTGCTATTGACAAATGCTTGGATCATACCACTTGAGTAGTAGATGATTTTTGGGATATTGTGAGTGCTGAAAGTCCAAAGTTTGGACTGATTTTTTGTTGGTTATACCAGGGTATTGATTGGTTATTGTCTACAAGATACCTATCATCTTCACTTGACATACATGCAATATATTCCGATCGGTTGGACATGTATTAACTCCTGCATAGAATGGCAACTGAATGAGATGTTTTGGGGCTGTTTTGAGGTCTGAATACTCTTTTTTTAACAAATAAAATACTAATGGTTATAGCAGTGGGCTAGCTATGTTTGGTAGTGCTACTTGCATACAGTACAAACATTGATACTTGTATGGACATAGTTTGTTGCTGGGATGTTTTGCCACTATCATAGAATGTTTTGAACTGATTTGAGCTTGGTTTATGCTCAGTTGACTGTGTTTTTTCATTGTTGGAATATAGTTTATAGCAAGCATGCTGTCAGGAAAACTGCCCTGAATTGTAGGAAACTGGTCCTGAATTGTAGGAAAATGAGTCAAATACTCACATGTCGTATACATCATTGAATACCTAAGATGCAACTATGGAAAATGCTCAAGGCACTGACAATATCACTCAATTTGTGGAAGCAAAGCTGGACAACAAAAATTTTGCTTTATGGAAGTTGCGTATGAAGAATTTTTTGGTTGGCACAGGTTATTGGGACTTATGTACAAGTGATAGTTAAGCTTGGGCTGAATATAGGTTCTAGTATGTCTCAAAGCAGAGACATTGTTCTTTACTCTAGCCAACACGGTAGAGGCGGCAGAGGCCATGGCTCTTTTTGAGATTGAGGAGACACTCGAAATGCTTATGGACAGCATCAACAGAATGCTTGGCATGGCACAAATACATAGGGTTAGCGTGGATCTAGCAGCTTTAGGGGCAGGAGGAGATCATCCCATGGTAGAAGTGATGGATTTGGTTCATGGTAGTCAAACGATCAGTCAAATAGAGATAAGGATTGTCATTATTGCAGCAGATATGGACACATTTCAAAGGATTGTTATAAGAAGCAAGGAGATATGAAGGCAAAGGGCAAACAGCATGGGCACTATGCATCTTCTAGCGGTGCTCATGATGAGCAGGTTGACAGGTTGTTTGCCATGCAACATGCGTCTAAGAATGCATGTAGGCAGAACAGAAATGAGAGATGGTACATTGATTCAGGGGCTTCAAATCATATGACACCCCATGGAGAATGGTTTGATGAGATGGTTACAGGTTCACATGGTTATGTGTGTAGTGGGGATGACACCCAACATCACATTCAACACACAAGAATTGTTCTGTTGTTGATGCCTGATGGCAAGAAAAAGAGCATGCATGATGTACTACATGTACCTACAATAACCAAGAATCTTTTGTCAATTGGGCAGATGGCAGAACAGAATCTGCATGTGAGATTTAATAAAGATGGATTCTTTGTTGAATAATATGGTAATGGATACAAATTGATTACTAGAGGCTGAAGAGATGACAGAATATTTACACTTGATTTGTCAATTCCAAAATTGAAAGCAGCCATGTTTGCACATGATAATGGTGCTATATGGGATGTTAAGATATGGCATAAGCGGATTGGCCATGTGAATGTACAAAAGCTAAAATCTATGCAGTAGAAGGAGATTGTGCTTGGATTGCCTAAGTTCAAGTATCATGACTTTGGACATGTATGTGATGGATGTCATTTTGGAAAGCTATCACAGTTTCCATTTATGACACCTGTACGAAATAGCTCACGATCCTTGCAGTTGGTATATTCAGATGTATGGGGTCCGTCTCATAATGCTTCATTTGGTGGTGCTCGTTACTATGTATCCTTCATTGATGATTTCAGTAGGTATACTTGGCTTTACATACTGAAACATAAGGATGATGTGTTTGATGCATTCAAGGACTTCAAGAAGCATGCTGAAAATGAGTTGAGCTATAAAATTTCATGTCTTAGATCATATGGAGGTGGATAATATGTCTCTAATTACTTTGACATGTACCTTGCTAAACATGGGATCACAAGACAATTAACTTGCAGCTATACACCGTAGCAAAATGGTGTAGTAGAAAGGAAAAATAGGGTACTAATGGAATCGGCAAGAGCTATAGTAAATGAGAAGAGTTTTCCAAATGGTTATTGGGCACTGAAGCTAGTGACTATTGTCTATGTACTGAATAGAACCCCTACAAAAGGGATTCATGATGTAACTCCATATGAGAGGTTGTATGGTCATAAACCTAACATTTCATACTTGAAGCTATTTGGCATCATTGCATATGTGCATGTTCCTGACAAAAAGAGGAAGAAATTGGATCCTAAAGATGTCAAGAGTGTGTTCCTTGGTTATGCACAAGACCGGAAATCTTACAAGTGTTGTGTACCATCTATGCATGAGACATTGATTAGCAGAGATGTTGTTTTTTATGAGTTGGCATTGTGGTATGGTAATCCTATTGCAATGGCTACTAATGGATTAGCCAGCACTAGTAATGCTAAAAATACACCTACAGTGAGTACATCTATGAGTGATCCTATAGGTGATGGGTCACCTACAGTAAGTTCTTGGTCAAGAAACTTGGGGATTCATACTCCTACGTCCATTGACACAGATATGTCAGTGAGGGGGAGATTGGATAAGGGAAAAGAAAAGATGCTTGAGGATGTAACAGGTCCACTTACAGCAGGTCATGAGTCATCTAACAGCGACAGTTTGGATAGTGAGTTAGGCATTCTGTCTATTATGATGCCTGGACCAAGGCAGAATCGTTATGTACTGCCTCCTGAGCGGCAAGCTCAAAGTGAGCCACAATTATGGAGATCTGAGAGAGTAAAAAAACTAGCTAACAGGTTTACATACACTGGTCATTTACCCCACCATTATGCATATATGGCTAGTGTGATAGGTTATAAAGAACCTACAAAGTTTAATGATGTAGTTACAGATGATAATTGGTGTGCTACCATGGATGAGTATGCAGCCCTGGCTGAAAATGAGATATGGGATATGGGAATTGGTTGAGTTTCCAGAAGGCAAAGTCCCCATTGGCTGCAAATGGGTGTACAAGGTTAAGTGCAAGTCAGATGGTTCGTTAGAACACTATAAGGCCAGGCTGGTTGCAAAAGGGTATGCACAACAATATGGCCTTGACTATGAGGAGACTTTTAGTCCAGTGGAGCTAAAATGGCAACAATCAGAACTGTCATTGCTTTGGCAGCATGCAAAGGCTAGAAATTATGGCAAATGGATGTCAAGAATGCTTTCTCAAATAGTGATTTGGTTGAGGAAGTATATATAGAGCAGCTTGAAGGCTATGTTCACCCGGACTTTCCTACACATGTATGTAAGCTGAAAAAGGCTTTATATGGACTGAAACAGGCACCTAGAGCATGGAATGCTCGAATCAGCAGTTATTTACAACAACATGGATTTAGATTGGGTGATGCAGATCACAGTCTGTTCACGAAGAAGACAGATCATGGATATGTGTTTCTAGTGGTTTATGTAGATGATCTTATCATCACTGGAGATGATGAAGAGGGCATTGCTAAAATTAAATCATGTTTACAGGTTGAATTCAGAGTCAAAGACCTTGGTGAACTAAAGTATTTTCTTGGGATTGAGGTAGTCTCTACGCCTAAAGGTATATGGTTGCTATAGAAGCAGTATGCTCATGAATGTTACAAAAGTATGATATGGCTGAATGCAAGCCTATGGAGACACCTCTTGATCAGAATGTCAAGCTGCAGATTGATGTTGGGAATGACATAGAGAATGTGATTATGTACCGACAGATGGTGGGCAACTTGATATAGTTGACTATTACCCATCCTGACTTATGTTGTTATGCAGTGGGGTTGATTAGTCATGCAGAAGCCTCACAAACCACATTTAGATGTAGTCAAGAGGACCATGAGATATGTAAAGGGTACTACAGATTATGGGTTGTTTTATGCATATGGAAAATCTCTTGACTTGATAGGGTTTACTGATGCTGATTGGGCTGGTTGTGCCTATGACAGGAGGTCAACCAGTGGTTACGCATTTGGATTGGGCAACAGTATGATTAGTTGGTAGAGTAAGAAACAGCCTACTATTGCATTATCTAGTACAAAAGCTGAGTACAAAGGAGCTACCTTAGCGGCTTGCGAAGCAGTTTGTTTGATGAAACTGCTGAAAGACTTGGGAATGCAGCTGGAAAGCAGAGTGAGATTACATTGTGATAACCTCAGCAATGTTATGTTGGCTAGAAATCTTGTCTACCATCCTAGGTCCAAACATATTAAGGTTCACTACCATTTCATCAGAGAAATATATTTACCAGGTAGCAGATATATTTACCAAGTCTCTTGGTAAATAAAAGTTCATATACTTCAGACAACTACTTGGAGTTTATTAGATGGTTTGAGCTTGAGGGGGAGTGTTAGAATATCAAGCTCCCATTACTCTCCAGTCAGTCTATCTTTATGTGTGTGACAGACATTAGCTGGATACAACTATACACTTGTGTAGCACTCAATAAGTCGGTGTAGTCAGTGACTTAACCACAGTTTGTCTTGGTTAGTCATACCTATGTGTGTAAGTCTCTTTCAATTAGTATGATGGAAGAATAATGGAAGAAGAACAACAATGAGCTGAGGCTCATCTTTTTCTCCACTCTGTCTCTCTCCCTCTCTTCCAACAAAACCTAGTGCTCTCTCATTACCTAGCATATCTAAACCACATTTATACACGTACCAAAAAAGTACTTGTGTGTATTCGAGTGCATGCAAGCACAAAAGTGCACGTGCATTGCACTAGAGCACACTATGCACTTACAAAACGCCTTGCACTTAGGACCCATTCACAACTTGCACATTGCATGTCAAGGTTCTAAAACAAAGCTCTATCTAAATTTTTTCCCAAACAAACAAAACTACAAAAAAACATAAAAACCACAAAAATCAACAAACAAAGTAACAAAATATATTGACGCCACCATAACCTACAAACTAGGATCTACACACCTGTATGCGCTTGAGAAGTAGCCATGAGCTTCATATTCCACCTATCAATAGGGACCCAAGAAAATACGCATATGCATGACCTAATTAATCACATTATCAACCTAGTCTATTTGGAGACCACGAAAACCACTACAAGTGCTATGGATAACTCAACATGAAAATATCATGACTTATAAGCCACAATCAATAGCTTCCAACAAGCTATGAGCTTTGATTTTTCAAGCATGACTCTCAAAGAGTTACAATGAAAACTTATAGAACTCAAGGATAAGGCACACTTTCCCTTAACTGTCTAGTTGATCTCAACAATGACACCAAACTGCAACATCATTAGGGGAGTTTTGAGGTCTCGAAAATGCCTTTTAGGAGATAGAGAGAGAGTGCTCTAAACCAATAGGAGCAGAACCTTCGTAAGGAAAGTTCTATTTTATATATATATATATATATATATATATATATATATATATATATATATAAAATATATAATATTACGACTTTGTATTATCAATATCTATTTTTAGCCTCTTATATTCATGATTATGACATTCTTTGCATTAATGATACACAATCCTGGCGGCCACTTTTATTTAATGATATGTTTGGATTAATGATAATGGCATGTTTAATCTAAATTCAAATTAGTAAAGAGATTGGCACTTTTTTTTTCCCTCCTTTTTTTTATCCCTCTCGTGTTTTTCCCTCCTTTGTGGTAGCTTAGTCCTCTCTCTCTCTCTCTCTCTCTCTCTCTCTCTCTCTCTCTCTCTCTCTCTCTCTCTCTCTCTCTCTCTCTCTCTGCCATGGATACAGAAATTCGACCTTCAACAAGGCATCCAAGCTCCCAAATCACATCCATATCAGTGTTTAACTCATTCCAAAAAGATGGAAGATGGAAGATGGATTCCTACAATCATTAGCAAAGGCAATTGGATCACCATGCAACAGGTAAAACATGGGAAAAGGCAAAGATATGAGAGCTCATAATCACTCATAATAATCCTTCTTTGGTCGTGGATGCCTCTCCCAAAAGATGTGTCTGAAATGAAAGGTCACCAGAGCCACTACAATGACTCTTCATAGCTCATCACTGTCACTTCACTCTAGTCTTCTCTTGAGTCTTCAACAGCTAATTCTTCCACTTCCTTGAGCTCTTTTGAAATTACATTCACCTCTTTCCAAGGCTAGAAAACTTTCCTAAAGTCATACATACATTCCATAGAACACTTACAAAGGCATACAAAATAGAAACAAAGTAGAAACAAAGGCTCTACAGAAGCTTAACAAAGGGTTACATAAGGTCAACAAAAGGTATCAAAATCACATAACTCGTACTAAAACCATTCCAAACTATCAAAAACCATTCAATGAGCTTTCAAAAGACCTCAACTTCCATCAATCATTAATCCATGATTCATACAAAAGAAAATCAGAATACATTAGAAGCTAAACAAAAGCTATCAAAACATCACAGAGCCTCATATTTCTACTGAAAATCATCATGAGCTTCCAAGAAATAATTAATCTCATTCAAAACAGTCTTAAACTCTTCCAAAACAACCATTCATTACTTAAAATTCTTAAAAAATCAACCATTTAGGCCTCAAAAACAACAAAAATCAACCAAAAAATCTAGTCATTCAGCATTTAACATATCCCCACACTTAATAAGGGACCGTCCTCGTGATCTAAGAAAAAGGGAATACAAGTTCATTAAAGAGCACAACTCGATCTTCTTTAGTATCTTCAATAAACCACCCAACCACGACCCCAACTTATCACTTGTATCTAAGAAAGGATACAACGAAAGGAAAACACCTTTATCCATTAACACATGTTATAAACAACAGAAAAGTATAACAAATTCGTAGAGGATATAAGAGTTTCTTCAACTTTGCATCTTAAGCTTTTCATCCACCATCACAATCACTGCCAATAGTCGAAAAGAGAGCTCTCGAACAAATCAAATATTCAACTACCACGAACTCATCATATAGAAATTAACACAACATAAACACAAAACAACCTTCTGATTGGCACCTCCAAAAGAGAGATATATCATTAAGAAGCATAAAAGATACATCTAGAGGGATTAGTGAATATGATCCCTCTTAAAGGCTTGATGATTACGAAAATGATCTATGGATAAGGATTCATCTACAAAAGTTTTTTGAGGATTTTGGAAGAATTGAAAGCAAAACATCCTTTCTAGTAAAACAAGCTATCTGTTAGGCAAACAAAGGGCATGATAATACAAGACATCCAGTTGTTGGGAATCAATGTTCACATTGACATTCATACATAACTTTGGAATGGCCTTTTGATCATTATGTGAATGCCTGTGCATATATGCTAGGTACCAAGCAAAGTGGGCTATCAATCTCACTTACCTTTCTTAGAAGGTTGATAAGCATATAATGAGATGATATATTTTTCCATCCTATTGTACTCTATGTATTTGTTGTACATTTCTCTCCCCTCCCCCCCTTTTACTCCTCACTAAGGCACATTTGTCTTTAAGTGGAAGATTGTCAAGGGGATAAAGGCACCTATGCCTAGCCATCCACATTTACTCATTGTACACTATGCCCACACACCTTTACATTGTAGCTAGTGTGGATGCCCATCACTATCACTTGATTTTTATTCTTTTAGTAACTATTGAATAAGGAAAGGTTGGTCACACATTGTGACTATTGGAATTCCCATATATGCTCTCTCTCTCTCTCTCTCTCTCTCTCTCTCTCTCTCTCTCTCTCTCTCTCTCTCTCTCTCTCTCTCTCTCTCTCTCTCTCTCCATTTGCCATAGCTCTTTCTTCACTCTTACTTCTACTTGTGTGCTTTCACTTGGGGTCTACCTTTCACCCCTACAATGCAAAGGATTAAAGGAAGAAATGAATGAGACAATTAAGAATTCTAACTCTAAGAAATAGAAAAAAAAAACTTAAGATCTTATCTAAATGCATTATAAAGTTTAAGAAATAAGAGTGGATAGTGGTGTTGCTTGTTGTAGGGTATATATATACAAACTATTGATTTATATCGTAGGCATTAGAAACTCACTAAACTTGCTAGAGAGATATTCTCTTCCTAAATCTAACCTCAAACACTTAACTTTCTAGTTGAAGCCTTTCCTCTTTATCTTGGAACAAAGGGAATAACATGGCCTGTCATTGAAGAACTGCCAAGTCTGTAAGGGATAAAGTAGAAAATGGTTGCCCAGGACTCTATGTAGTAGACCGAGACTGAGCCAATTGATCTAAGTTACTAGATCTGATCATTGCTCTGGTCTAAGATAGTTGTGGTGGATTTAAACTCTCAGATTGGATAGTTGTTATTGAGGTTCATCTCTTGACCCTCCTTCTGTAACCTATCCCTCTCCTCTGTCATAGTAACAACTTGAGACCTAGCTTTTGCCAACTGAGCTTTCAACATAGAGATTCCATTTGTCTAGGTATCCATGAGCTTATTTTGTTGCTCCATTTACGTGGAAAGGTCAAAAAATTTCTCCTGAGGAGAGGCTAACTCAGTATTGGCCTTATTCAGCTCCTCCTTAGATTGTTGAAATTCTTCATAAAATGAAGAATAAAGCTGTTGTATAAAGGCAGTAACCAAAAGTTCAATGGAACTCTGGATATCCTTGCACAAAAAAGGAATGGCATCTCCCATTATCAGGAGGTATATTGAAGGAATAGTAACGTTTAGCATCCCATCTCTATGGGCTCTAAAAAGATTTTGCGTCTAAAGAAAAGTAGGCAATGTGTTGCAAGATTGAGTAGGAGAACGGTAACGAAAACGGGAGGAGGAGGAGGAGGAATTGGAACTAATTCAACCACCCTCTTAAGGTGTTTTCTCTACAGGACTAACAAAGGGGGATAATCATCATCCTCAATGATCACATCAACCTCTTCATTAGGAGGAGGAGGAACTTTAGGTGGATCAATTGGAGGGAAAGGGACTTCCTTAGCAGGAGCAGCATGTGTCAAGAAGACATGAAGGTACGACCCAAAGGTGACATTAGTCACATTTCCTTGAGTAGCTCAGACAAAATGTTGATCCATCTTGGACAGGAGGTAAGTACTCCAATACCTTTCAAAATCATACGGGAAGCTGTGAACAACTCCTTGGAGAGGTAATGAGATGGGGTTTTGGCAGGCATAAATCGGCCCTAAAGGAATTGGCATGTCTTCTTCCAAAGGGGATTGGCAATCATGTAGATGCTAACTCCTAATGTGGTAATAACCTTCTTCAGATCTAGAACATCCTGAGTCTGCTTTTGCAATAGCTTCATAATCTCCTCATTGGAAAACAATTGATGGGCAGCAGGGACAAACTCCCCATAATATGGCACACAAAGAGCCTTGTCCAGACTCTTAGGTGTCAAAAGAATAGTAGTACCACAGACAGAACCATACCTTTTACTGTAAGAGGCTAAAAAGTGATCACAAAGGGCAGGATCATCTGGAATTAGTAGTAAGGAAAGACCCACAAACTTGGATAAGCCTTTTTTTAGCGACAATGTCTGAATCCAATAGTAAGGAGTAATCATGCGATACCAGAGGGACATACTGGATCAGGGGAGGGATACGAGGCGCCATTCAGATGGTTTTACACACACACAAATAGTCACAGTGAATGCCTGCAAAACAACAAGATAACCATAAATAAGAGATTGACCAGAATAAACACACACAGACGTGACTGACTGACTAACCACCCCAATCATCTCACATCCTAAAAAATTTGGCATGACCTCTTCACATATGCAACCGAAAGCTTCAGGCGATACAAGACAAACAAACACCCTGAAGCCCCATGTGTCAAGCAAAAAATAAAACTACAAACCATACCTGTAATTGTGTCATAGCAACCAAACCATAATACAACAACAACCCACTCATAACATGACCAAAACTTCTGTAATCAAATTGGAAAATAGAAACAACTCAAAAGACTACATGTATCCATCTCACGAAGTGTATTTATTGAAAAGAGGAAAAAGTGCAGTGAGGGAATGATTTAATGAATGGTTTGTTTTAAGAAAGTATTTACAAATGGGTGAAAATTTATTAGGTATTAAACCTTAAAAAGAAAATGGTGGTTCCTTCTTAAAATGTTAATTACAAATTATTAGGGTGAAGCGGTGCATTAAACGAAACCTGGACTCCGATACTCAGACTAAGGTCTCTAAATGCAAATTCATTCATTAGAAATTAATGGTGTGGAGCGCTTTTTTGCCAGCGTGCTTTTTGTGATGGTTGGTTCACTTTTAACCACTTCAAAGTCGAACTCTTGAGACAAAAGAAGCCATCTCATCATTCTTTCCTTCACATCGGCCTTGTTCATCAGGAAGGACAGGGCTTTATGGTCCATGTAGAATTTGAAATGCATTGACAATAGATAATGTTAGAACTTCTAAAACTCAAACACCATTGCTAGACACTCAAGCTTTGACACTGTGTAGTTCCGCTCTTTGTCAATTACTTTCTGACTTGCATAATAGATTGGTTGACCTAACTTAGAGTGACCCTTTTGGCATCAAACTCCACCTAGGCCTTCAACTAATGCATCAATGTGCACGTGGAACTCCTTCATCCAATCAGGAGGTTGCAAGATGGGTGCTTCAATCGAACATTGTTTCAGGGTGTTGAATGTCTCATCACAACCATTGGTCCATGTAAACTCGGCATCTTTTCTCAAGAGTTTATGGAAAGGAGCTACCTTTGTCACAAAGTGTGCAATGAATCTTTTGTAATAGCCTACATGGCCAAGGAATCCCCTCAATTGCTTAAGGTTAGTTGGGGTTGTCAAGGCGGTAATCTTCTCAATCTTAGCAGGATTTGTTACTATCCCTTGTGCAGAGACAATGTGGCCCAAAAGACACATTTGTCGAGGTTGAGAAAAATTCCATACGCAGAATAATTGGGATTCATATGCCTCTATCTTTGTCTCACTGGTTTGGCATCAAGCTCTAGGTCAATGTGGTGTTGGCATACTGTGGGATCAATCCCTTTTAAATCTTTATACGACCATGAAAACACGTCTAAGTTCTCCTTTAGTAGATCTCATAGGACCACTAGTTCCTCTTCTGGAAGATTTAGACCCACCTTCAAGTGACGTTCAGTATTGTCAACATCCATGAATGTCAATTGCTTTTCACCTTCCACTTCATGGATAAATCTCCCACAGACTACCTCTAGGTAAAGATCTGACTCCTTCAAGGGAGTGGTCTCATCTTCTAATGATGCACCGAAACTACTGTTGTCTTTTAATGAAGGCTTAGCTCGCTCTTTTGGAGGCTGAAAATGTATCATTAAGGTTTCGGGTTTGGGTTGGGGATAAATTATTTCTTGGCTTGAGGATTCGTATTTTGAAGATGCATCTAAGAATGTCACATGACATGAACTTTCTACGTTCCGCTTAACCTGCAAGGTTGGGGATTTTTAATAAGGTGCATCATCATCTTCTTCTTTGAGAAACGGTAACTTTGGATGACAAGAGCCACTGCTAAAGGAAGGCCTATTCTTCTTAATCAATTTCTTAAAAAGGCTTTGCTCATGACATGACTCATTAATTAGTCCAAAAGGTATCATAATCATTCTGTCAAGATCAGAGAGGGATCCTTTACTTTTGAGGCTTTAGAAACTTCAAGAATTTCTTACTCATCTCTGCCTTCTGTGAGTAGGATAGATCCTTCTAGCTCACTTTCATAATCTTCTTCTACATTATCACCTTCATCCACTTGAGGTTTTGTTTCTACATCAGTGAGTGCTCTGTAAGAGAAGAACAAACTCTATGTTATATCCTTTGCTTCTGCTTCTGCTTTTGTATCTATGTCTGTCTCTGTCTCTGGCTCTATCTTTGCGACTGCCATATAACAGGGAGAATAGTACATCCATGCTTCTATTTTGCTGTCAGAGGTGATTTCAGAAGTCAATTTGGGTTCAAGCAAGGAGGTAATCTCCCATGGACAAGGACTTTGCTTCTTTCGGTAGTTGCTTACACTGCCCACTGTTAGGGACTATGCCTTTGTTTTCTTGGGAAAGATCTATTTGATGGCCTCTTCGTCTCCTGATGTACCATCTGTTACTTCATTGGAGGAATTGGTTTACGACTTTGATAGACGTGGATCCATTACCTTTTTGTGATCCATACAACCTCAACACCACTTTGTTGGGTCATCTGCTGAGGGTTAGGGTTTCTTTGAACTAGTCTGTGTCCTTGCTCTTGCTTCAAAAAGTTAAGGTCTTCCCAACAATAGAGGGTATGAGGTCCCGTAAGAATTAGGTTTGACCACCAAAGATGGCAGCCAATAGTCTCTTCCTACAAGGGTTGTCTTTACGTATGGGACAATGCCCAATAGTTTGATTCTTCTTTAGTCTGACAATCTAATAAGCCACTGTGTAGGTTGCATTCCTTGCAAGCCTAGATCCTTCATTGTCACATTTGTCATTATGTTTACTAATAAGCCTCCATTAATCAATGCATCTGCAATAAAGCACCCCTCAATCCATATGCCAATCTCTAGGACTCCAAGATCTAAGAAGGTGTCAGTCATATCTACTTCCTTCACAGGTTCTAAGGCTCTGCTGGACTTGGTCAACACAGAGGGAATAATTATTAAGCCTCTTCTTCTAGTCAGTATGCTTTTGAATGTCTTTTGATAGCTAGGAGATAACATCAACAACTATCGAAATGTTAAGTTTGGTTTAAAAGTGTTTAAGTCTTTTACCAAATTATACTCTTTGAAAGGATCCACAAGCTTTTCCAATTGGCTAGGAAATGGGGCCACACCTACTTTTATTTTTCCTTTTTCTTCTAGGAGCCGCAACATCTGCGCTTCTTCTTCATGAGGAGGTACTTTCACATCCTCTATTTCCTAGACTTCTAGTCCTGTCTCTACAACTGTCTCTGTGGCTCTATGTGGCTCTGTACTTCATTATTCTAGACTGCATTGTTTTGTTTTTCCTTAGGAAGGTTGAACTTTACAGTCTTGACAGAGGGAACATTCTGTTTTGGAACTACAGGTTCTTCTTTCTTTGGACATGTTACTGCAGCCACTTCCAATTCCACCAAATTGGAAGCAGGTTCTTGGGTCTTCTATTGGATATCAGAAGTAGATTTCATAGGGGCTGGACTTGGACAATCTTTTGTAGTGTGGCATTCTCCTTTGCATTGACTACATAAGGGCTTGTAATCCACAAACCTTCTAGGGTTTGGACAATTCAGTGAGATATGACCATTTTCTCCACATCTGTAACACTCCATCTCTCATCTTTGACCACCGCTAGACTGTCGTCCTCTGTAACTCAAAGAGGGAAACCTCCTTGGACCGAAATTATGATCAAACTCCCTAGTCTTTGGTCCAATGTCCTGCGTTGTCATTTTGGATTCTAGCAAGTTGAATCTTGCATCTTCATCTTTCTTTCTTTGTTCGTACATCTCTTTCAAAGAGTAGATATCCTCTGTATGGTTCTTTCTCAAACAGTATGAATAGAAGGCTCCAGGAATTGTTGGTTTTCGGGTGCATTCAGTGGGTAAATTTCTCACATGATGGCACTTTCCGTACCATGTATTAGAACACACCACATCTCTCCCACCTCCCATAGGAGTAGATATATTGGCGGTATTCACCTTTAGCATCTATAGTTGTTCCGTAATCACATCCATAAGCTCTTTCTTGATACTTGCTATTGAATTGGACAGGTAGCCCTTTCAGATTTTCATCTCTTAGAGTACATGTAGTAGGGTTTTGGAAAGTTTTTGTGATTACTACATACACTAGTTGGGTTGATCCAGAGAGTCCTCTATTCTAGTTTTGATTCAGAGCTCATGTTGAGACTTGGGGTTGTTGGTTCCAGTGGATAGGGTTCCACTATGGTTGAGTCGCCATTGGAGGAACTGTTTTAGGCCACTGTTGTTGTGGTTGAACCATCATTTGAGGCAATGTCGTTTGCAGTGGCCATTGTGGGCTAGGTGTATTGTATTGTGGCACTATTTGCATCTAGGGGTAGGGATAGGGAATTATCCCTAGAACTGCATTTGATGGGTATACCATTCCTGGCATGGGAGAAGGTAAGACTTCTCTTCATGTGGTCATTGACAACCTTGCTTCAACTTCGTCATATAGTCTTGCACCTTCCACTACATCTTGCAGGTTGACTAGTCTTCTCAATTCCACAAATTTGCAAACTTCTGGTTGTAGGCCTCTAAGAAACACTCCTTTCTGAATGCCTTCATCCAAATGATAGTTGGTCCATCTCTTCAAGATGGATTCCATTCGCGAGATATAAGCTTCTATTCTTTCTCCAGAGGATTAACTTAGACTCATGAACTCCTCTCACATCTGCTCTTCAAAACCTTCACACCTGAATTTAGTGAGGAAGGCCAACTTCACGTCGTCCTATGTGCCAAAAGTTCTTGCTATTTGTCTCTCATACCACTGAAACAATGCGCTCTTAACAGTGGCGGGGAATATTGCTAACCAATGCTCGGGGGTTTAGGCATTGTTAGCCACACATGCTACCATAAACTCTGCTACATGAAGATCAAGGTCTTCATTATACTCTCCCTTAAAAATTGGCAACGGGACTATATTTGTTGGCATGTTATCAATATTTCTAGGACAAATCTGACTAGGAAGGGGACCTTAAGTTACCATGAGGACTTCTGTAAAGAGTGATTTTAGGGCATCAAAGGATGCTTCTACTGCAAGCTCATTCTCAACCTTGATTCTTGCCTTCTCTCTTCTCACATACCTCTAGACTCATTCTAGCGCTTGTCTCCTTGTGGCAATATTCATGAGGGGGTTGGCTCCAATCAATTAGTATGTACTCAACTGAATAGAATCAAAGGGACTTCAGTCTTTGGATGACTCTCTGGCCAACATCTCTTCTACTTCCTTCTTTTCTAAATCTTTGAATTCAGCCTTCAAACCACTATAGAGGGGAAGATATTCCGTTTTGATGGTATCAAAACTCATTCTTCTGAGAATCATTGTTGTGCCATCATCATAATAATGCCAACTTCTGACAATTTTAATAGTGTATGTTATGAAGAACACTCTATCTACCAACTTCTAATGGATTGCTAATTGGACAAACAGGAGATTGTCAATGCACCATGTGTCCCATGTGTCCTACTGTTGAGCATCCACGAACAAATTCCAACTCTTTTCTTTCGCGTTTTCGTGAACCTCCACTGACCATGACTCCTAAAGCTTCTTCACAATCTCCCACTTGATGATGTCTAGAAACTTCTCAGTGAATGCCAAATCTTTCATAGATGGTCATTCTCTCTATTTTTGCACTTCAGTCTATTCCCAAACAATTTTCCACCAAGATGCACATCTCGGTTGCTTCAACTGAAAGAGGAAATAGTCCACCACATAGAGCTTGCATTATGATCGTAATATGCTTTTGCCATTGTGGAATGAACTTCTTGTGGAAAGTGGCTTTGGTAATGAGAATCTCCAACTCTTCAATGGAAGAAGGAACTTTGCAAACATCCATTGAATTCTTCTCTTCTTGGCAATGCCATTTTCTTCATTTTCAGCCTCTTCTGATGCTTGTTGATGGCAAGTTTCCTTGGTTGTACACCAAAAACATGGAGCCCCAAGAGAGGCACCAAGGAAAAGAGATTTCTACTTCAAGAAAATCTATCTTGTAACATTATTTCATTCTTTAGAGAACCACAACAAGGAAAAGAATACCACTAGCAAGAAATCTTCATGCAAGCATCATATAAACAATCCTCCCACGGCTTTAACTTCAACAAAATTCATAATTTTCTACATATTCTTCATAGATTTCATCAACCAACAAAGAGAACACAAAAGAAATACCACTTTGAATGGAAAAATATCACATAGTATTCGTCTTAATTGTCTTCATAGTTTTCTCTCAGTATCTCTTACAGATAAATGCATTGTTTGGCATAGAATTGACTATCTCTAGCTCTCACTTTCTCTCTCAATTAATAGTACATCATATACTCACTATAATACTCACTCATAATAATCCTTCTTTGGTCGTGGATTCCTCTTCCGAAAGGTGTGTTTGATATGAAAGGTCAGCAGAGCCACTACAGTGACTCTTCATCGCTCATCATTGTCACTTCACTCCACTCCTCTCTTGAGTCTTCAGCAGCTACTTCTTCCACTTCCTTGAGCTCTTTTGAAATTACATTCACCTCTTTCCAAGGCTAGAAAACTTTCCCAAAGTCATACATACATTCCACAGAACACTTACAAAGGCATACAGAACAGAACAAAACAAAAACAGAGTAGAAATAGAGGCTCTACAGAAGCTTAACAAAGGGTTACATAAGGTCAACAGAAGGTATCAAAACCACATAACTCATACTAAAACCATTCCGAACTATCAAAAACCATTCAATAAGCTTTCAAAAGACCTCAACTTCCATCAATCATTAATCCATGATTCATACAAAAGAAAATCAGAATACAACATAAGCTAAACAAAAGCTATCAAAACATCACAAAGCCTCATATTTCTACTGAAAATCATCATGAGCTTCCAAAACATAATCCATCTCATCCAAAACACTCTCAAACTCTTCCAAAACAACCAGTCATGACTCAAAATCCTTCAAAAATCAACCATTCAGACCTCAAAAATAAGAAAAATCAACCAAAAAATCTAGTCATTTCAACATTCAAGGCAATGCATAAACCAAATTGTAAGTATTTAATTCTTAAATTATTTCTTTTCTTAAACTTGGTTTAAGGTTTTTCATTATAACATTTGTTCATTTTTCTTGTAGATGTCTATCCCTCTAATCTCGATCGAGTCTATTGTTGATGTGATTGATGTGATGCATGGCTTGATTGGAGAAGATATGTGCAAAGGTAGAAAAGAGCTTGCAGTGAATGGAATATTCTTCTATGACCATTCTCATATTGTCCCCATGCAGCGTAGCCAATGGGGATCAATATCCCCCCTTCCTTTACCCAATTTTCCAAGCTTTGAGCGGCCTTTGCTAAGTCCATCTACTAGTGAGGGTTATCGATATAAAATATTTTCTGAGATATAGAGAGCATTAAAACCTAGTATGTCAAGTAGGCTAAGTAAAGTTACCATTAGGAGAAATATGGACTCTCTTTTTTGCCCCTTAAGGGGTTTCTCTCACCTCTCTCTCTCTCTCTCAAAAGAGATTCCAAAATAATATTAGAATAAGAGATCTTCTACAATCAAGTAAATCTCGTATTTGTATTTTCAATAGATTTCACCTATTATTTTATTCTCAAACTGTAGGATAAGGTCACTTTTTCCCAAAATCCTCATAACTAAAAAAATACAATTCTATTTTTTGTAAAAATGGAGCCAATCATTAATATACAATTCTTTAATGCTCTCATGACTTTTCAACATGAAAATATATTAGAATCATTCTCATTATTGCTTCTTGAAAGGGCAGAAGTTAAAAAACGGTATAAAATGATGTACACATCATAGTTTAAGATTATTTTTTACCCAGAGACACCTTTTTTACTCGAGAGTTTTCTTATAAATGTTTATTATTTTTGGACAAGTATATGCCCATTTCTGGGCATTTCTTCATTCCTTCTCAAAGCTGTAGTTTTGTCCGAAATTTTGTGTACTCTTCTCCTTCCCTCCAGAATATGGTTTCTTGCATACGAATTCTTCTGAAGCAATACTCATTACTATCTACAACATTCTCTACCTTGCTACAAGCAATCTTAGGAGTGGTTTTGATAGCATTTTCTGAAATCAAATAATCTCTATCTACAACACTCTCTACCCTGTTACAAGCAATCTCCCTCCTCAATACTGTGCTATAAGATATCTTCCTCTTCAACACTCTATACTGCAAGCAATCAAGTGATAATGGAGGTATCTTTATTTTTTTAATCTCTGTGATGTTATTATTCTTTATAGTTGTTGTTTAATCCTTAAGTGTCAATTCATAGAGAGAGATATAGATGGAGAGAGAGAGAGAGAGAGAGAGAGAGAGAGAGAGAGAGAGAAAGAGAGAGAGGGGGAGGGAGAGGGAAAGAGGGAGAAGTGAGGGAGGGAAAGAGAGGAATGTGTGAGATGAACTAGGAAAATAAGTAATAGAGTGATAGAGAGTAAATTAGGATAGAAGATAAGATGATGTTATTGTTCTCCACTAGCCAAGCTTCTGTATAAATGTGTTTAAATATCTTTGATCAATTCTTCTTGAGAGAGAGAGAGAGAGAGAGAGAGAGAATATTTTGGATAGAACAGAAGATAAGATTGGATGTTGATTAGAGGTAGATTAAAAGCTGAGATTACAGGCAGATTAGGGATTGATTAGGGTCTATCATGAGTGAAATCAAGAGAAAGAGACAAGATCCAACTGGGTTTAAAAAAACACAGATATAGTGAATCAAAGAGGTGTAATTGTGTGATTTGAGCCAATCCAGAATTAGTTGCATGCTGCTGGATTGATACTGACCTGCTACTCCCAGATATTTAGACGTTCTTGCTATTAATCAGAAAATTGGCATCGACTCCTTAGCTTACTATGAAAGTAGTTTTGTTAAGGATAAATTCAATGCACAATCACTCACACATCAGTGATCAGTTTTATATGGGCCGATACACTATACCTTTACTATATTTAGCGATTTGGCAACACTATATCTAATATGCGATATTCCATTTGACCCATGACTTATTTTTGTGAATTTTTAAGTTTCTAATATTTCATGTAGTTTGGTTGACAACACATTTAGTATGCAGTTGTGTACACTCGGCGTGGTGGTGAGTTTTTCTGTTATCAGTGAAGTATAATCCAGTTAATGCATTTTTTTAAAATGATTGAACCGTCAATTTTATAAATCAAAATCTGGTGAAACTTCACCCACATGTGTAACAAGTGAGATACACACCAACTAGGGTTTAGGCATCCCATCACATTGATCAGGGTATTTAAGGTGCAAGAGCCCCAGATTAGGGCAACCAGTTATTATCAAGATCACACTCTTCACCTTCATATCCAGCTTCCATGGCTTCCTTCTCCTTCCTCTCCTCTTTTCTCTCTTTCTCTCTCCTCTTCTAGTCTTCTTTCTTCCTCTTCTTATTCTCTTTCTCTCTCCTCAGCTCTCCTCTCTCCCCTCAGCTTCTTTCATTACAAGTGGTATCAGAGCTTCAGGCTTTGGTCCTTTTCCTCTTTCCCCTTTCTCCCTTTGCAAATCCCAAAAACCCTTGTTACTCAGCTTACAGGTACAGGTACAGTAAGAAGGACTGCAATTAACTTTAGCTTTTTGGAGTAAGCAGGAGCTATGGCTAGAGACTCAGACATATCTAGAGGTAAAACGGTTAAAATAACAGGTCATCGCTTCTTTTCATGCAAATTTTAAGGGTTCCAAGCCAAGTTTAGAGTCCCAAGAGTTGGAAGAGGGCAAAACCTTAGTCACTTTTTGCGTCAGGCCTCTTTCTCTCTCTTCTCCTGCAAGCTGCGATGGCTGCCAGCCCAAAGAAACCCCAAGAAATTTGAACTGAGGGTACTCCCCGACATCAACCAACCTTGGGACTTCTTCCCTAACCTCCCAAGCTCCTAATCAAGGGGTGGACTGGGGCGATTTGCTGTCCAATAGGCCTACATGGGACAGCCCCGCAATTTTCGGTGCATTTTGCACTGCCTATCCTGCTCCTCCCTAGCTCTCTTACCACTTCTCCTCTTGCTGCCCTCCCCTCCCTGCCACTCCAGGGCACTGCTCCAGCACTTTGGCCTTCCCCCTTTGGCACCTTTGCTCTCGAGAATCAACTCCCATGGTGGATAGCAGTTGAGGCTGTTTGAAAAAGTTTGGGGCAGCCACCATGGATTCACCTAACTGAAGCTTTCTCTGACCTAGAGAGCTCAACCCCACAACCCCTTTAGCCCATGAAGGATTACTCTTGCCCAGATGAAGCCTTTGAGCTCAGCCTGCATGGAAGCTTTGCGGGCAGCCATGGAAGCTTCACTTGAAGCTTCCCATTCTTGAAGCTCAAGCTCGGGGACAAGCTTGGAAGCCTTCTTCATCAGCAAGAGCACTCAAATGCTAAAGCACTCTTCCACGGATGCCCAACCAACAACCGGACTTGATCAATGGAGAAAGCGGCATCATGATGATTCGGGCTTCAACGGTCGTCACGAGCATTAAAGAGTTATGCCATTCTGATCTTAATCTCTCAACTTAGCCACTTGCTGAGCTTACTCCATTGTTGGAGAGATTCAAGATTGCATACAAGCATCGTACCTCTTCCCGAATTTCATTGTAATGGCTAACATTAACCCCTACCTTGTCTTATGATCTTAGATGAATATTAGCCATTGTAAATTGGGTAAGTAGCATCCAGTGAGTCACTAGACTGCCAAGGTAACCCCTACCCCAACCTTCATCATTCCTTGCATCTCATGAAAAGGCCCAATTTCTTCTTTCCAATGCATCTCATGCTGATTGCTATTTAAAAATGTATGCCATGTATACTCCAGCTGAGGGAAAAGGCTGATGCCAGACGAGGTGGTAAGACAAAAGAGAGGTGACCCTCCCTTACCACTTAAGACCCTGAATAAGTTCACAACCCAGCCCGGGGGGACTTTGCCCACCTCCCGATGATGCGGAGCCCAATACTTGTTTGCAGGTGCAGGTACTTCCGTAAGCCCCACTTCCCTGCCCCAATGATCCTTCTTGGATACCCTGCAATGCTAATTGCACCCATGTATACCACTTGAGGTACATGCAATCAATGAAGATGTATGGCAGTGAATGTACTTATGCATGAATGGCAGAGTTGATGGGTACGCAATGATGCTTGATATTATGTTCAGTATGCTCAAGATGCTATTGATGTGGCAGATCAGGCCCCTTGATCTATGCTCTATCCATGTAAGACATTGGCACTAATGGACAGGCAGTGTTTTGGTCACAGTCCTGCAGGACTGTCACAAAGATCCCATTGCAGAAAATTATGTCATGAATCTGGGGGTGAACCCTATAGCTCATCTTGAAGAGGGCTTTGTCCCCTCCTGTTTGAATCAAAAATCTCCCCAAATCGGAGTTACGGTGTGAAATTTATGCCCGTTTTTGTGCACTAGGGTCACTGTGGATAGCCGCTCCAAGACAGGCACTGTAAAACCCCTACAAAAAATTCTGATCATTTTTTGTCATAAAGGTTAATATCTCATCTCGAAGAGGCTGTCGTCTCCTCCGACTTGAGCCTGAAACCTTAGTGATCAGAGTTTCCTACTAAGAATTATGCCCTTTTTACTGACAGCAAGTTCCTGTGGACTGCATCTCCAAATGGGGCTGGCCAGAAAGGCAAAAGCAAGGCTCAAGGGGAACTCCAGAGGGAGATTAGAGACTCCCGGACCTCCATGAATGAGGAACCAAGATCAGTGCAAGATTACCATGGTGACATACAGGAGGAAATGCCTGAAACGGACCCGTATGCCCTTCTTAATCACACCCTCTATCAACATGAGCTCCATCATATGGAACGCCACAATGATATGGTCACCAACCACCGCCAGATGATGTCCAAGTTTGATGAAGTGATCGATCACATGGCTATCTCAAACTCAAAGACCCAACAGACCTTGGAACATCTCACTGCTCTTTTGCTCAGTTAGTGACCGCTTCATCCCAAGAGAAGACCAATGACTCTAGACATGAGTCTAGACGCCCTCCACATCAGGAACCGTCGCATGGCCCACAGGGTATACTTGGCACTAAGGGAATTTCCCCTTTTACCTATGAGATCGGGGAACCCTCTCATATGCATGATGAGCCCCTATTGAATTCTCCCATCCACCATGCCGGCAACATTCACTTGAGGCATTCTTCCACCTTGGGTCGAATTTCACCCGCTCTACCTAGGAGCCCCCATGCACCACATATTAATCAGCCCCATCAAGGACAATATGGTACAAATGGCCAGCCTGGCAATCATGGACAGCATGGCTATAATGGACAACATGGGCTGAATACACCACAAGGGATGTATGGATAGCAGGGCATGTATGGCCACCACGGGTTGCATGGATAGCAAGGATTTCATGGGCAGCATGGCCCCTATGATCTGCGTGACAAGGTCATTCTCACAAAGTACAATGGGCAATCCCCCTCACCATCTGACCTGGAAGAATGGACGTCCAAGTTGGAGTCCTACTTCAACATCTACCCCCGCACTGATGATCAAAAAATACTTTTTGCTTCTCTCCATTTGGAAGGTTTTGCCCACACTTGGTGGCGCTATATCAATCGGGAGAATCAACAGTTCATTGATTGGGAAGATTTCAAAATGCATATGGTCCAAGTTTTTGTGTCCCCTATGGAAAAAGAACGGTTGGCAAGAAGATGGTACACTCTTGACCAATGTAACCTCACTGTACGTGACTACACTAATCAATTCATGAACTTGATCATGTATGTGGAAAGCATCAGTGACGATGCTAAATTGCACAAGTACATCTATGGGTTGGAACCGAGTCTATCGGGCTGATGTCATGGCCCAAAAACCCACTACACTGTTTGATGCAATCAAACTGGCTGAGAGATATGCAAGAAAGTATCGTAAGAATGAGCATTTTCAGCAAGGTGTTGGACCTCCCCATATCCCTTCACAATCAGCCCCATACGGAGGTGGTTTTCGAGGCTCTTCTATGCTAATAACAGCCCCAAAGTACCCACTTACCCTGCCTTCCATGCTGAAAGAAAAATGGGCACTTTTGGGATAGCATTGGGCTATATTGCTGAAAATCGATATGCTGAAAATAAACAGTCCACTGCATCACCTTCCCATGGATCCAGTAGTCAATGGTTCATCTCCCCAAATGTTGTGAAGGAACGGAAAGAAAAAGGCCTATGCTTTAAATGTGGAGATAAGTACACTGTTGATCATGCCTCCAAATGACCGTATAAGTCAGCTAAGGTCAAAGTTCATAGCATGTATGTCATGGAAGATTAGCACAATGAGGAGGATGACCTGGCCATTAACCAGACTAAGCCCACAGAGGATGTTGATCATGAGCAGTTCTATGACCTGGAGGATGGGTTTCCCTTTGACCCGGGCGGTGCTCCCTCACAGATACATGATTTAACATCCCACCCACCTCCCACTTCCCTTTTCTCGATCTCCTTGGATACTTGGACGGGTTCCTGCATCCCCAATACCCTTCGCATTCAAGGCAGTATCAATGGGAAGCATGTTTTTATCCTTGTGGATAGTGGCAGCACTCACAGTTTTTTCAATAGTAGCAAATGGAGAAGAAGAAATCAGCATACATGAATGTCCTGTGGTTCCCTTTTGCTTGGCTGAAAATTATGTGGCACTGATTGATCCGATTGCCCTAGATATGGGCCCCATTGATTTTGTCTCGGGCTGTGACTGGCTGAAACAATTGGGGAAAATTGCTATGGACTTCTCTCATCTTTACATGGAGTTTATGATGCATGGACAACCTATCCACCTAGAGGGAGTTCGAGATCATGCTGATTTTCAGCTCATTACAGCAAAACAACTTAAAGGGGAGTTTAAGAAATGCTCACAGATCTTTATTTTGCAATTAAATAAGGACACTTCTGATCAGCCCTCCAAATATCACATGACTCTGCCTTGCAAGCCTTACTTGAGGAGTACAATGACTTATTTCAGATGCCTACATCCCTCCCTCCCAAGAGACAAGTGGACCACCCACTTGCCCTAGAGCCCCATTCCAAGCCAGTGAACAAACCCCCATATAGACTCTCCAAGTGTGAGCGTGAAGAGGTTGCAAAGCAAATCAAGGAGTTTTTGGAGATGGTTTCATTGAACCGAGTTCTTCCCCCTATGCATCCCCTTTCCTCTTAGTCAAAAAGAAATATGGCTCCTTTCGCATGTGTATTGACTACAAAGATTTGAACAAAATTACAGTGAAGAACCGCAACCCCATCCCACGGATTGATGATTTTCTAGATGAGTTAAAAGGGGCATGCTTTTTCACTAAGATTGACTTGCGCTCTAGCTACCATCAGATTCGTATGCAGGCAAGAGATGAGGTCAAAACGGCCTTCAGGATTGATCGTGGACTTTACCACTTTCTTATGATGCCTTTTGGGTTGACTAATGCCCATGCCACCTTTCAAAGCCCCATGAACAAAATCCTATAGTCCTTTTTGTTCAAGTTCGTGCTTGTTTTCTTTTATGACATCCTCATTTACAGCAAGTCGTCTATGGAGCAAGTTCTCAAAAAAAGCCGGAGAGCATGTCTTATGGAATACAAAAATGTCACTCACAAGCTGGCCGATATACTCCTTCAATGTTGAGTCCTACACCCTTCCTTGGCTACCAGATCGGCCACCTTATCTAGATGAAAATTCATCTATATAGACAATGTCCTGCATCACACAAGTTCAGTGTCAGACTCACTGTGTCAAACTCACTATGCATGGAGTATGGTAAAGATATATACATCAAATTTGCATCAAAATTTACCAGTAGGGCCCCTAGGGCATCGGGAGTGTGCACATCAAATTTTTCCGAGATCAGGCCCCCAGAGCTGCCTAGATTCAGGCCCCCAGACACGAGCCTCCGGCCATGACAACTCTAGGGGCCCAATCCCGGAAAAATTTGATGTGCACACTCCCGATGCCCTAGGGACCCTACTGGTAAATTTTGACGCAAATTCAATAACATTAATCCGATAATATTACATTCTCTGTATCATCTATCTATTATTGTAATGGAGTATCCAGGTCTGCTCCTACAGCTGGTCCGCCCTCGTCTCTCTCTTGGGAAGGTGCTATGTAGTCGGGTCAAGGTCCAAAAATGCTTTCTTGCAACCGCTCGAACTCCTCATGTGAGATCTCATACTGTGGCGCCGCATTCTCAATCTGTCTTGGATGCTTACAATGGTAGAGATGTCATCGACACTCGTGCCATCATATCGAGCCACCTCATCAACATGTGCTAGCGCATCTTGTATATCAAAATCTATAAAATCATCAAGTGCATCACACACCATGATACAATATATCTCTTCTTCCCTTGGCTCCAAAATTTCTAGTACATCCTGCATAAGTAAATATTCCACCCCCTCGATGATGATACCATGGAGCGAAGTGAGGGGTGGCTTATCGCTTGTCGGCATCTCAACAGGGCAAGGAGGTGGGTGCACAATGGCTAAGCTTTGTGTTGCCTCTACTCTTGAATCGAGTGTGATCTTTTCAGGCTCCCTCTTGAAATACTCTAGCTGTGGCCGAGAGGGTGTGTCAATGTCTTCCTCACTTTCCTCTTGCACCTCAATGCACAAAACATATTTGGCAAATGTTGCATCGTGCTCAATGAGATCCATCGTGGCATGGTTATGGGATGAGGCGGGCACTGCTCTGGCATGGAGATACTACCCCACATACACGAGGACTCGATTTATTAAATTTGCATGGCTTGATCCAGCACGTAAACTATATAGGAAATCTATGGGGACCCATCTGAGAGCAGAGTTCGAAATAGAGCAGGTGAGAGGGTTTGCCGCATCACAAAACGATGCCAGTATACTAGAGCTAGGGTCTACGGCAGAAAGCGAGCTCTTTAGACTCAAGGTCGTGCAAAACCTAGGCTATAGCTAATCTTCTATGTGTGCATAGCATGTGGAGCTAAACCATGCGTGGCGAAGGCAGGAGTGGTAGCCATGGCACACAAAGAGAGAAGGGAGGAGAGCACAAGTGTAGGGAAGTAGAGAATGAAAGTAAAAATGAGTTTGGAGTTATAGCTTTTATGTATCCAGGGTTTTAAATAAAGGTTCATTTTTAACACTAAAGTTTCAAATTAAAACTCTTACCTTACTTTCTTTATTTCAATACTTTAAAGTAACTGTTAAAATTACTTATACAGACCAATGCTTCATTCTACATTATTATATCCTCAAATATAGTTGGATCACTGAGTATATGCAAGTCCAACTACAGAAAATATAGAAATTTTTTAAGAAAAGAAATATGAAAGACCTTCAAAATCCCTTGGATCCAATTTAATATTTAATTTTAAGAAATAAGTAGAAGAGATAAGCTATAATATATCATTATGCAAAGACAATATTGCATAGATTATAGAACTCCAGCCTGCAATTTAATTATGATTTTAACCAGCACGATTGACTAATTACAGTATGTATTATCACACGCTTGGATCATAGTAAAATAAGATTACCTAAATTGAAAGTACTCAAAATTTTTAAAAAAGTTTATATTCGTTCTTTATATAAAAAAATTTACAAGGATTCCACTATCTCAAGGATATATGGAGAAGCACATTGTTTATATGTCATGGATTGCTCACTACAAATCCTGACATTTCTATTATCTAACTTGAAATAGAAGTTGCAGAGGGGCTCATTGGACATTAATTGGATTTCTTGTCTCAGAAAAGAAATGGACCAATGGCTCTCTGCATTGACCACAAAAGGATTATGACCATTCCACAAGATAACCACATCTATGAGAGCTATATGTGTCTCATCTCGGGTATCTTGATCCAACCTAATCCACTCCCCTCACAAAAGTCACCATCTTCTATATCGAAAGAGAATGCACAGAGTTTGTCTAGCGATGAAATACATGTAATAAAAACAAAAATAATGGTAAGTAAATGCGAATAACACAACAATTCATCTAAGCAAGATTTATGTCAATCAAATCAAGGCATTCAAATTAGTAAAAAAGATTAGTAAAAAAGATTTACCTGAATGTGAGATCAGATTGATTGACCTTGCATTCAATCGTCTCATCAAAATGTGTTCTTTTGACTTGCCAAGACTCACCCAATAGCTAACTCATCCATTCCTCGGATGGACACTTGCATTGATAAGTAATCTTTGTTTTCTTCAAAACATCACATGAACCAAACAAATGTGCAAACAATGAGAATGGAATAAGCCAACTAAGATGCACATCTTTGGAGCCTGTGGTGGGTTTCATAGCACTATTGATGTTAGATTTTATCTTGGACTTACATGCTCCTGACAACTCCAAGCTACCAATCAACCATTCACCACTAGATAGTGGCAGCAATGGGACATGCTGCAATCTCTGGCTTTCTACTACATGCAATGAATTATAAAAATAGATATGTTGAGTTGCAAGTTGACTTGCAGAGTTATTATCATAGATCAAAGAACCTATGTCTTCATGCCAAACATGTATCTTGCCGCTCAAACATTCCACATTCTGCCATTCATGCAAAGTTGATGGATATATAGCTGTCAGTAAAACAAGATTAAATTAGAACACTACAAAGATTTTTAAAAACAACTCTGATGAAAAATAATAAACAATGATAAAATTTTAAAACTTATTGTTTTGTTTATAATTTTCCATGTAGTTCTTGTCGTGTACAAAGATTTATTTATGCGTATAAACATGTTGAATCAACACTTCTCTTAATGTACTTGTTCCATTGAACACTTTTCTGAACTCTAAAATTCTACCTTTCCAATGTTTGCTATGGTTTGCAACATCCTTATGCCTAACCTTGAAACTCCCTCGAGTACTTGGATGCATCAAAATCCAATCCAACTTATAGTACTTATCACAAATCCAATTAGCGACACTATCTTTCCTATTGAAGACCTCCACTGCAAGTATGTTACTGATGTTTTTCCTCCGTGAAGACATCTACAGTAACCAAATACAAAAGTTACCTATCAATGTGTGTATAATTTGCAAATGTTCTCTCCAAATGAAATGAAATTTAAATGGAAAAATTTTTTTAAAAAAACATTGTACCTGCAATTCTTTTCACAAAGAAGCCCAGAGATGTTGAACAAGAAGTTGACTTATAACAAGACCATTGTTCCTTCACTGACAAATTCCTAGAGTACAAAAACAAAAGAAATATCGAGTCAAAGCATACATATAACTTACACAGGCTTTGTCCAAATGAGTTGAAACTTAACCATAGAGCAACATAAAAAAGTGGCAATATACTTGTGGCTCTCTTTGCAAAGAAGCCCAAAGATGTTGAAGAAGTTGAGTTTTTAAAAAAACATTGTTCTCCACCCTCAAAGACTCTGGGAGTAAAAAAACAAAGGAAAACTCAGTATGCATATAGCTTGCATATATTTTGTCCAAACGAGATAAAATTTAACCATAGAGCAGCAAAAAGACAAGACAACATACCTGTAACTTTGTTTACAAAGAAACTGTAAGATGTTGAAGAAGAAGTTGAGTGTTCAAAAGATCATTGTTCTTTACTGTAAGAGACTCCTAGAGTACCAAAACAAAAGAAATTGCATATTAGAGAATGGACATAACTTGCATAAGTTTTGTCAAAATGAGATAAAACTTTAGCATAGAACATCCTTGGAAGAGAACAATATACCTATAAAGTATTGTGAATAAAATCTTAGGGCTTTGATAGAACAAGCTCTACTCTCATAAAATGTGTGAAACTCACTCTGTGTTTATGTAGAGGAAATGAAATTTCATAGGGTTACAGATAGGGCAAGCAACAATGAGGCTGTAAGATTTTGTCAGGAAAGAAGAAGTGCGGAAAAAGATATGATAAATTTGAGATCTGCTCAAGAAAGAGGGGGAAACTGAAAAGGGGAGAAATGAAAAGTTAAACATAAAAAAAATAAGAAAATGAAAATTCGAGTCACAAACTTCCAAGAAGTGTCAGCATTGTATTCCCCATATTTCCCCTTATTTTATTGCTGAGGAAAGATTTGGGCTAAGATATGGCTAGAAGATTCATGTTACATGAATCTAGAATCCCAGCTTTCTCATTGGTTAGGCCTATATTTCATTATTCACTCCTTAAGGGGCAAAAACCAGAGTCCATATTTCTCCTAATGTTTGTTTATACCTATTAATATATTTATTGGCCTCTTTTCTAATGTTGAGATAAGAATATCAAAGGCCATGCTTTAAGAGAAGAGACTAACATATGATCATGTTATACAATTTGTTGATGAGGGATGGGACACTAGGACAGAATGAAAAATTATATGTAATATAGATCAAGACTCTATAACTTGTAAATATATGATTGCTACTCAAAATTTCATCCTTAACCTTTATTATAGTAGATGGCATTATGTTGGTGGTAGTCTAGTTGCTTTAGACCGAAATCTTGATCATTTTAGCAAAGATCTTATAGTGGATCTTGATGTTTGGTACAATGAAGACATTATTGCAATCCTAAAGATTAGATCATCATGTACGCTACATCAAGTGAGGATGGATTTACAGAATGAAGATATTAAATTACCATACTCATTTGTGTTCCAACTTAATAACAAACGAGTAAGTTTTTATATCATATTATATCCACTTAAGTGTGTATCTGATTTCACTTCTTGATTAATAAACATTTATAACATATTTTTTTAACAGATATCAACGAGGAGAGAGAAGAATATACAATGCAAGGATACTCAATGTCGAAGCCCCCACTATTGTCCATTCTTGTCGGTTGTATACAATTGACTATTATGTATTTCATGAGCTTTGCTCTTATATACCAAACATGCTCACTTATATAGCAATCCATTGGAAACTGTCATACATTTGTAAGAAAAGATTTTTAGTTCATTGTTATTTTTTACAATGGACTATATTATTATCATCAATGGACTATTTTGCAATAAATCTCTATCTTAAAGTTTAGTATGTTTCACATTACCTTTATAATTTTAACATCATTGAGATAAATAAATTGAACTAATCTTCTGGTATTTACAATTACTCTCCAGTCATTCACAAGAGAAACTATCATCCTGATGATGACACTACAATCAACAATATAAAGTAAAACTATGAAACTTGTTTATGGTAGTTTTTAGAATAAATTTTCTTAGTATGCTCCAACCATATTAATTGAGACCTTACCTATATTGTATTGTTGCAAGTAAGTTTGAAGGCATGGAAGGCTTTTTCTCTAGAACTTCAATCAATCTTTTTACAACTTTGTACCAAAAAGGAAATAAAATTTAGAGTAATTACCAAAGAAATATCAAAAAATTTAGAGTACCTATAAAAAAAAGATCAAAATATCAAGGAGACCCTAGATTATATAACTTACAACTTAGTGTTTCCATGGCTTCCTTTTATAGAATTGATGAGGAAGCATCACCCTTCCACATAGTCTATTCCAATTAGGCTCCAATGAGAACTAAAAACAAAAATATTTCAACAATCTAGCAAAAAAAAAATCTCATAAAATCTAACAAAATATCAAATTACTTACTTTTCCTTGTATGGAATTAGAAGAACCTCCAAAGTTTCATAGTTAATTGAATTGAACCAATGGTCAAATGCACTTGCATCAAGCTCACTCCTCATATAGTATGAGATAGATGGATCAAGAACCTCAATCTTTTGTTGTATATCAAAGGGGATCTCATGCATTACACACCTAGCAAAGGAATGGAGATAGTAAGCATCAACACGAAAGTCTATTGCTAGAAAAATATAGTGAGTAAAAATACATTTTGGTATACTATCCTAGTAAACCCTCATCCCAATAAGAAGAATAGAGTCATTTACTTCTCTCACTTTATTCTTGAGAATTTGAACACAGTCATAGTCCAAAAATACTATATTAGATCTTTTGTTAATATCACTAGGTAAAAAGCAACAAACATTGAAGCCCTTAGGGTCAGCCCTTTCAAGAAGGGTAGATAACTCCTCTTCAAAAGATGGAAGTTGTTCTACTTTCTTTTCTTCTTCCTTCTTTCTTTTATACTCCCTCAATTTATCTTCCTGCCCTTCTGTGGCCTTTTCCTCTTTCGCATGTTATATTGTGTCCTTTTCATAGGTGACATCTTCAACCTTAAGATCTGGATCATTTTTCTTCTTTTTATATGGAGCCACATTTAAAATATTGAAAGCATTCACATCAAAAAAGGGGAGTGGCTCAAGGACCTTTGAAAACCTATATCTCAAACTCTGAAAAATTATCATGTCTTTATCCATAAGTGTTAGCCTATGTGCATGAGAAGCATAGATATACATCTTGGAAAAGCTCAATCAAAAAATCTTTTGTAGCCTCCTAAATACAGTTGAGAGCTACCTTCATCTAAAATTCTCAAGAGTATGCTTGTCACAAATTTCTCTCACAAGCCTCTGAAAATACAGTTTTGAAATTGCATTATTCAGAGCCTTCATTGCACTTCTAATCTCCTTTAGGCATCTAACATGATGTGAGAACCTTCTCATTGGCTTTAATTTCCTTGTAAGTTTGGAAGGCTTGGAGGACTGATGGATCTTTGAAGCAAGACCCCTAGGATCAACTTTCTACTTCCTTATAGTTGACTTTGTTCTAGCCATCTGAAATATCTAAGAAAATAAATAATACAACCAAATTAGGATAGATCTCCAAATCTCTAATATAATGTTATCTACAATCATTTAGTAGCAAACAAACACTAATCACATAGTCTACCTCAAATTTCAATAAGGCAATGCAGGTAGAAGACGTATGAAATGCAAAGAGACCTTCTAGACAAGAGAAACAAACACCCTCTCGTGTTTCACACATCACTTCTTTTTTGGATACATATTTGATCAAAGACAATTAATATCATGAATTTTTACAAGTCTCACAATAGAACAGTTGTCATTCTACAAATCTCATATCTTATTCTCAATGAGTTCAACCCTTGAAAGAAGATCTATCTAAATGTTCACATCAATAATATTTAAATCTTATCCACCTAATTCTTATCATTATTAGTGAAAATTTTTATCATTTTGTGTGATCAAGCTCTATTGATCCATGATTCTTTGAAGAAACTTGCATTTCAAGTAATGTATAAAACATGAAATAACTCTTGTCCATGGGAAGAGCCATGACTTATCGTGTTTCATACGTCAGACTTTTTTTTGGATCATTTGGCAAGATTCTTTCAAGTGATTCAGGGCTAGCTTATATTTGTCAAAAAACTTACATTTTTTAGGGTTTGACACGTATGCTGGGCAATGAAACCTTCTTTAGTCGCCTTGCGCTGAAGAATAATTTTGCACTATAACCAAGTTAGCATTGTGTTGGTGTGATCGAGCATAGAAAGAGTTTTGTCTTCGAAAAAAATCTTTTGCGGTTCAAAAATTGGGTTTAAAAGGATGTTGGTTTATACATGTGGCTATTGTAATGCGTAGTTAATTTCACACTACAACGGCCAGACCGTTTTTGCCTAGGAAGTTATGCCACGTGTCACTTACTTTTTTGGCATGATAGCACTTTTATGGCTCCGCTTTTTTAAGTCAAAAGATACTTCTTAGCATTTTCTTTTTCATTTTAAGTGCACGTCCTCCATATTAGTGCACTATACTTCTTAAACAAACGTGTGGTAACCGTTGGCATATATATATATATATATATATATATGAACACTCAGAATCGGATATATATTAATATTTCTTTCACATATATTGTCTTGTCTTTGATGAGCTATTTATCTTGTAAGCATCACAAGCCAAACCATGCATATTCTAACAAAAAACCATTTATTCTCAACAACAGGGATTGCAAATCTCAAGTATCAAACTTTTTCTTGTTATTTTTTCTCTGCAATCGTGAATTTCGAGGCATTGAAGATGATCAAATTTGTAACCTTTCTTGCGAAAGAATTCACTGACGTATAAGACGTGATTTTACCATTTGCAAAGGGTTTTGAATGTTTGTTGTTATGTTTCATGAGTCTTCAATGTCGAACAAAAATTGTTCGATGAAACGCGAAACTACATGCTTCCTTTGCTGCTCAAGTAGTCAACTCACTTTTTATAGAGCATTGTATTTTGATCAATTAACCATGTGTAATATCTTAGGGATTTCGACATGCAATATATATGAAAATAGGCGTCATTGTTAAACAATGATATGTGTTTGTTGGTTTAAGAGAAGAAAGATACATCAAGAACTTAATACAAATTCTATAGGGGTTTTATTGAGCTTTTCTATCAATATTTTTCTTGTACGCATGTTAAACAATGGGGTTTTAATGTTCTAGATGCATTGTTTTGGACAAATTTTTCGGATGTATAAAATGTGAATTCGTAAAGTTTTTTTATTAAAGTGACATGAGAAACGTGATTTTATGAATTGTAAAGCGGTTTGGATCATTGTTTTTGTGTTTCATAAGTCGTAAATGTAAAACAAAACTTGATCAATGAGATGTGAAAATTCATGCTTTCTTTACTACATAAAGGGTGAATTCACTTCATTCATCTTGCATTTCTAAATCTCCAACATAATAAACATGTTAAATTTATCAAAATACAAAAGCAGTGCCTTATAAGTTTTGACTAAAAATTTTTAGCAATCTTTATTTAGTCTTCTGGATATGAGCAAATGTGGATTGGTATATTATGACCCTAGTTTTAATTTTTTGTTTTCTGGATTTGGTTTTGTGAGTAATCAAGATGACTAATAGGGTTTTCTTTAGAGTGAATGGAGAAGGAGGATCTAGAGGATACCTGTGATGAAAAGCTCTTTGATTTTCTTCATGCAATTGGAAATTCATCTAGATTTGTTTACATCAGAGATATGCTCAATGTTCCCTTTGATTTGGAAGAGCTCTTGAAGGATCTTAAAGATAAATTGAAGGATTTTAGGGAGTTTTATGATAGGCATGTGGAAGGCCTAGACATTAAGGGATTGGTTCATTATTGGGATGTAATGGAAGCTACCAATGCTACTAGAACAACTTTGCAAACAAGATTTAACCTTATTGATGAGGAATTCAAGAAGTGGAAAACAAATTTCCATTTTCATCAAAATCAGCATCAATGTCTTCTTGTACAGAAGGATATTGGATTTCTTGTATATCTTCAATATATGGATAGTTGTTCTTCAGATGCAATACAAGAGAATAAGATAGAGGATATTGCATGTAAAGACAAAGAAGTTGAAGAGAAATGAAAAATATTTCAAGAGGATATTGAGAACCAGTTAGTACAGGGATTTGATGTTGCTTTGTTTAAAAGTGAAAACATTACAAAAGTGGTGGAAGAAAAGAAGATAGAGTTGAGTGCAGAGATTGAAACATGTCCTCTTGAATGTGTCTCAACATTTCCCTATTATCTCATCAACAAAAAGAGATATGTATTGCTAAATGATATTCAACACCTTTTTTATCTCAGAGAAGATTATTGCTTAGCAATCCTTGCAGCACGGGGTTAAAATGATAAGAATTTTATAGGTTATGAAGAGGAATTTCTAGCAACGCTTGATGTTGAGGGAGAGAATTTTCAAGACAGCTCTGTAGCCTTGCATTCTTGTATTAATCAAATTGTGGAATATGAAAAGGGGGGGATACCTTTAGAGGAAGAGTTCTTACAAATTCAGCAGAGACTTGGTATTGATAACATGGGGTATAAAGAGAAACCGAAGTCTCCATTAGAGGATATGATGATAGTCTTCTTGAAGAAGATGAAAACCCTAAGGTATGAAAGCTAATTCTAAGATATCCATTGTGATTTATATTAGAGTATGTTATGCATTATAGAAAAATATTATTGGATATTTATCTTCTGAGATATTATACTATTGTGGCTTATTGTGCATTAAAAAATTGAAGATGCAAACAACTTTTGTGGAAGATCCAAGGGCTCAAGGCCATTGAAGCTTAGGCCTTGGTCATTATATTGAAAGCTTAAATAATCAAACAGTTGCAATTTATCATAGCAAGTTGTCAAGCTCACCAAGCTTACCAATAATGGCTTCGAAAGTTATCTCCAAGGTGATTGGATCCCAAGCTTTCAATAGAGGTTCAGACAAGATAATTTTGGTGGAGAAGGAAGAAGCTATAAGAGTTTTTGGCTTCATGCCTGGATACAATGGATCTAGGGCAGGATACTTTAAAGTTCTTGGCTCTTATTTGCTCTCCCATGTAGAAGATACCAAGAATTTGAAGCTCCTTCTAGACTGTAGGAAATAATAGTTCCTAAAATGTAGAGGTCTCAGTGAATGGGATGAAACAAAAGATTCCTTTAGATGACCTAGTGAATTCCCTAAAACTAAAGACTCTTCTGCAATAGAGTTAGACTAAAAGATATTAAGGGTTTCTTGAAACCCATATTTTTCCATCTCTTTGTCTAGTTTGTAACCATTCTGAATATCTTTGCTTTGCACAAGAGTTTAAATATCCTTCTTTTCTTCTTTGGGTAACAGTGGATATAGCCCTTGCCAAAGATGATATATTACACGATGCGGGTGTGTCTTTGAGCTTGAATTTGTTCCAAATTTTTATGTAGAACCATTGAAAGACCTCTAATAAATTGTTTGCTTTGTATCTTCCACCTCCATGTCTTGTGTGTCTAAAGTATTTTGTTCTTGCTGGATAATGTGATTTTGCCATACCTTTAGTTGACCACATAGATAGAGATCCATATTTCTTGATAAAATATGGAGCATGGTTGTATAAAATATGTTGCATAGTTAACAAATAAAGAAATTAAATTAGAAAACCCTATATGAGTTTGACAATAAAGAGACATACATATGCAAACTTCTTACCACATAGTGAGTGAAGTGTTAATTACTCCAAGCTTCTGTCATTGCCTTTTTAAAAAGGTTCGATTGGTTTTTGAAGTCTTTGAGATCATCATCATTCCACTCAGTTTTATCACAATAGAATAATACTTTGTCTAGTGTTTCCCAAACATTGATTTTTCTATTCTGTGTTAGCAGTCATGTTTGTCATGCCCTGTCATCTCCTGCCTGTGAGCCTCAGTCTGAGTCGTCAGACGAGGACTTTAGGAGCTCTGACTTGTCTATCACTTGTTTTGACGGAGGAGGTAGCTCATTCTAAAGCACTCAATTTATTGCATTTCAGTGCATTTTCTCCTCCAGTCGGGATTTTATGTGTATTTCCCGGGGCAGTTTCTGCATTCTTCAGCCTGCCTCACCTGCCGGACATTGTCCACCCTTTTCGGGATTTTTCTAAGCATTCTTGGCATTTTTACCAATATTAAATGCTGGTCAGATCAGCATTAAATACTGGTCAGACATATTTATGGCCTCAAATTTCAGGTCGGCCAGTTTTTGGGCTTTTTGGCTATTTATAGCCATTTTCCACTTGGCAGTCAGTTGTATTATCATCTTCCCTCCTCCTTTGGCAGGTGCACACTCCGACTCCGTCATCTTCCTCCGTCTTCGGTGCTGCCGTCATCATCAACCTGATCTGGTGCCCTCACTGACGCTTCGGGCTACGTGCAGGGAGGACTGATCAGTCCACATTTTTGTATTCAACATTCATTACAGTCAGTGCAAATTTTCTTCCTTCATTTTATGCTTTCTCTCTCTCTCTCTCCCTCTGTGTTCGTGTTTCTTCTTTCGTTGCGCACTCTCACATGGTATTAGAGCCTAACTGAGAGCACAGAGGAGAGCTTCCATTGCAGAGGAGGACACCATCAAGTGTAGCATTTCTTCCCTCCTTTCCAACCCTTTGCAGTGCTGTCTAGGCTGAAACGCAGCCTTCCATACCTGCGTTTTGTTGTTTTGCAACATCAAGAGGAGTAGGCGATAGTATTCTAGGTGTTTGTAGCCTGCATTTGCATCAAACGCAACCAACAGGAGGTGGTCAACATCAGCAAAGAAGGAGGCGTCATCATCTGGAGGATAGGCAACAGTTTTTCTCTCTAGGCGACAGCATTCTATCTCCTCTTGCAGGCGACAGCATCTTCTGGGTCCTTTTTTGACATAAGCGGCTCCATCTTAACTGTCTGTTGGTTGCAGATTTTTTGGTGATTGCAAATATATACGAAGATATCTTATCACCAGTTCTTTGTTGATTTAGAGGATGAGGTCTCTATTCCTTCCTCTGAGAGACGGAGAGACTTTCGTGCTAGTTCACGCAATGACCAGAGGTCACCTAGCCCATTTGACCGAGATCCCTCTATTCCCCGTTCTCTCCATGTTTCACAGAAGGCTCGTTCTGTTGGCCTTCATATGCCTTCCATGGCACCCTCTATACAGGTGCCCGTACTCCCTTCTTTGCCCAAAGAAGACCGGCTTGATGGTTCCAACTCCTCGCTTTGGTCATGTAAGGTGGAGTGTATCCTTGATACCTTCGATCTTTGGGAGTTTGTTACCCACCCTTTTCCCGTCCAGTGGAGGATCCCACCGTTGGATCATCGATGGATCGTGCGGGCTTATGGGATCAGCTCAACTCACGAGCTCGCTTACAGGATTCTGTCCTAGTGCATGTACGTAGGTTGTGGAAAGCAGTGGAAGTGTGGACAAAGCTTGCTTCTTTGTACCATCAGCAGACTTTTGCCCATCGGATTACTCTCGAGAAGAAATTACGAATGCTCATTGTTGATGATTCTTCTTCCATGAAGGATCATATCAACAAGTTGGAGGACATGAGGGATCAGTTTGCATCCCTTGGCAGGATGATCTCTTCCGAGGATATGGCCATGATTCTGTTGACTCAGCTGCCATCTCCCCGTTTTGATGTCTTCTACACCAACCTTCTTACCTCGAGGACCCGTGAGAAGCTTCTATGGGAGGAGCTTGCCCCGCTTGTTTTGGAGCATGATGAGCGCGCCAAAGAGGTAGCCAGTGGATCCACCTCCATCAAAGCTTTTGTTGTAGGTTTGAGAGGGGGGACGCAAAAGAAAGGGAAGTCACATGCTAAAAGATAGGAGAGTTCTTCAGGTTCTGACTCCGACTTGGAGAAGCCTAAATGCCCATACTGTGGGAAGGGGACACATCCAGAGGAGAAATGTTGGAAGAAGTACCCTCACCTTCGTCCAAGAGCGAAGGATGGAGCTAACACATCCGAGCCTTCTACCTCTACTCCGGCGGTTACCCATGAGTCAGTATTCCTTCATATTGTTGACATGGAGGAGCCTTCTTCAATGGTTGCCTCATCTTTTGAGAGGCCTTGGCTAGTTGATACTGAAGCTTCTAGTCATATGACTCCCCGAGGTGATTTGTTGCAGGCCCTTCTAAGGGTTCAGTCACTATTGGTGACATTGCTTCGGTGCCTATTTGTGGTGTTGGCACTTTGCCTTTATTTCCCGACCACGCGTCAAGCTCCCTTTCCCAGGCTCTTTATGTTCCTGACTTGGGCTTTCCACTCCTCTCAGTCTCTGGCCTTACTAGGCTTGGTACACGGGTTGTCTTCACTGAGCAGGCCGTTTATATTGAGGATTCTTCTACAGGGGCTGTTATTGCGACAGGTTGGCAGGAGAGCGGGCTTTATAGGATCCATTCCCCTTCTCTTATGCAGGGACCTCTGAGGCAGTTGTCTATTGCTACACCAGTTCCCACTTGTGCACCCTCTTTTCCACAGGCTCCTTCCCATCCCCCACCCTCTCCTCCGATGGTTCCCTCGTACCCCCCGTCCCTTTCAGAGGGGAACGATCTCGGTGATGTGGCTGTGGATTTCCTGGCCCCTACTATTTTAGAGGGGGCTAACCAGGATCGCGAGGAGTTTCTTCATCGACAATCTTCATTGACGGACTTCATCGACCTTGGCATTCCTCTTGCCACCCCAAGATCTGTTTCTCCCTTGGCCTTCCGCCACATCCAAGATCTGAGAGGGGGTGTTAGCAGTCATGTTTGTCATGCCCTGTCATCTTCTCTGTGAACCTCAGTCTGAGTC